>NC_056733.1:82144933-82247433 GCF_019279795.1 Protopterus annectens | reverse complement strand
GAACCCATGTGATACTCTTAGTCATATAGATGCTGTAGAGCTGGTAGGAATCCATGTGGTACCCTTAGTAGTTTGGTTGCTGTAGAGCTGGTAGGAACCCATGTGCTAGTAGTATGGTTGCTGTAGAGCTGTTAGGAATCCATGTGCTACTCTTATTCATATGGATACTGTAGAGCTGGTAGGAACCCATGTGCTACCCTTATTAGTATGGGTGCTGTAAAGATGGTAGGAACCCATGTGCTACCCTTATTCATATGCATTCTGTAGAGCTGGTAGGAACCCATGTGCTACCCTTAGTAGTATGGGTGCTGTACAGATGGTAGGAACCCATATGCTACTGTTGGTAGTATGGGTGCTGTATAGATGGTAGGAACCCATGTGCTACTATTAGTAGTATGGATGCCACAGAGCTGGTAGGAATCCATGTGCTACCCTTAGTAGTATGGGTACTGTAGAGCTGGTAGGAACCCATGTGCTACCCTTTATTATACCATGACCCCCCCAAAACGTGCACGCTGATTGGCCAGCGTGCCCGTTGTAAATCGAGTTATACTAATGGAAAAAGGTCCGGTCGCCCGGACTTTTTTCCATTAGTATAACTCGTTTTTTTAAAACACTGTCTCGCTATGTTAAATGGGTTTAACATAGTGAGACAGCTTTAAAATAAGCAACGGAGATCTCCGTTGCTTATTTTAAAGCTGTCTCGCTATGTTAAACCCATTTAACATAGCGAGATTAGCTTTAAAAGCAACGGAGAAAACAAGATCTCCGTTGCTTTTTAGTGTCTCGCTATGTTAAATGAGTTTAACATAGCGAGACAGTTTTAAAATAAGCAACGGAGATGTCCGTTGCTTATTTTAAAACTGTCTCGCTATGTTACTCTGTTGCTTATTTTAAAGCTGTCTCGCTATGTTAAACCCATTTAACATAGCGAGACAGTGTTTTAAAAAAAAGCAACGGAGATCTTGCTTTCTCCATTGCTTTTGCCCACAGCTCTGATGTACTGCGCAGGCGCGCAGTACATCAGAACTGCCGCGGATGCCAGACATCTGCGGAAGGGCAGTAAACAGGCATTATACTATGCCATTATTTAAGAAAAGTAATAGTTTCTTTTCTTAAATAATGTCATGGTATAATAGCAATAACCCACTTCTGGGTGTGGGTAATGCTAAATTTACCCACGGTTGGCGTGGTTTGGTCCCGGGGGCGAAGCCCTCGGGACCAAACCACGCCAACCGTGGGTAAATTTAGCATTACCCACACCCAGGCGTGGGTTATTGCTATAGTAGTATGGTTGCTGTAGAGCTGGTAGGAACCCATGTGCTAATTTTAATAGTATGGATGCCGCAGAGCTGGTAGGAACCCATGTGCTACCCTTAGTAGTATGGATGCTGTATAGAGCTGGTAGGAACCCATGTGCTACCTTTTAGTAGTATGGTTGCTGTAGAGCTGGTAGGAACTCATGTGCTACCCTTAGTAGTATGGGTGCTGTAGAGCTGGTAGAAACCCATGTGCTACCCTTAGTAGTATGGGTGCTGTAGAGCTGGTAGGAACCCATGTGCTACCCTTAGTAGTATGGGTGCTGTAGAGCTGGTAGGAACCCATGTGTTACCCATAGCAATATGGGTGCTGTCGAGCTGGTAGCACACAAATGATTTTGGTGGGAATGGAAATGTCCTGTCTTTCAGCCACATGGGGGAGGTCTGGAGATCCTTGTTATTTTCTTCTGTAACATCTTCCCCATCCACTTCTCTGACAAAACAACTCTGCTACTTTCACCCAAACGTCCCATTCATTCCTAATGAGGGGCATGAGCTGGGCTCTTAGGGCACATGCTTGTCTCTCTGTGGGAAGCAATGGGCTATCCCATGCAGGGCAAGAGTCCTGAATCTTATTTAGTCTGTCGTTAGAGTGCCATATTTGATCCTTCTGAGAAAGGGGGTGTTGTAAATGATTAAGCAGGTTGCTTGATTTCAGTACCCATAATGACTGCATTAATATTTTTTTGCCTTCTTTTGATGGTTTTTGGATTTGTATGTGGCGGCTGTCCCTAAGGCACTTTGCGCTGGGTAACTTGATGGTTAGTTAATGAGGTGATGGGACTTCCAAAAACCAATATACAGGATGGATAAATATTGAATACACAAAGTAATGTCAGTCTGCCTTATAAACCATCCATCATATTACAACTTGAGACCTAACAGAAGTGTGAATGTAAAATTGAAAGAGCCATCAGGAGCAAATGCACAGCTATTTATGACCCTTGACTAAAGCAAAAACTGTACTTAACCTTTGAGCCCTATAACTTTCTAGGGTCCGGATATCTTGAAGATAGTTTCCCAGTAAATGAGCTACAAAAGAAGAATCAGATGTAATAGATGAAACCCCAAAGTATTTCACAGTGTTCATACTAAATTATAAATGTAAATTATACATTTAATTTACAAATTATAAATCTACAGACTTCATAGAAAAGTAAAAATCCTTATGTGATCCAAATGTAAGTCTACACTAAGAGTGTGACATAATATCAAATCAAAATACACCTTATTATAGGGACTGGTGTTAGTTTAAAGAATGTCAAGTGATGTTTGATACCAGAAAAAAAACAAACTTTAACAGTTCTCCCAGAAACTGGGTACAAAGACCCTGCATCTGCTTAACCAGTGCTCTCCAAGACATGGATTCAAAAACATCAACACTTTGGAAGGATAGGGCCAGTCAGCAACAAACACCCACTGAAAATAAAATGCCATTCTCTAACAAATTTAATAGCTAATGGTGGTCCACTCATATATTCACTAGAAATAAATTATATGGAATAAATACAGAAATGGAAACAAATAAGTGAACTGAATAGCTAACTTGTAGCAGCTCAAACACCACAAAGCAAAAAGCATCTAGGGTTCACCCAGTTGAATTTAGGCAAAAATGGTCAGCAACAGTTATCAGTTAAATTTGTCAGTCATCAGATTATAAGAAGGTATCAACCCCCTTTTTGTCATTTTGTACATCGAATCAAGGTGTAACATCAGCAGTGACCATTATCTAGAACCAACGTTCACACAGCCAGGTGGCTAGCAGAATCACACATTATAAGAAGCACACAGCATTACTTTAAAAAACAGAGTTTCACTTGACTTAAAACAATTATGAATATAGTCAGTATGCATTAGATTAGGCAGCCAATTGAGTAACCAGCCTTCTCAGAACTATTAATTTCATGCATACCCAAACAATAAAAATAAGTTTATTATCAGATAAACTGATTGTACCAGTCAAATGCTGCTAACAGTTTAGCAGCTTTGGTAAACATATCAGAATAAAACAGGTAAATACTGAATCAGGTACTGACACACTACATCACCAAAATCCAATCTAGTGTCACCCTGCCCAATTGTACAAAGGTGAAAGAATGAAAAACTCATCTGTAGCAACATGTAGAACAAAACATGTCAAATTCAAATACTGAGCTAGCCAAGGCACTGGGCAAAGCAGCCATCTGCCAGCAACTTTTGCCACTGACTATTATAACTATAGATCCATTAGTCTCACTACTTTCATATGGAATGTTCTGAGCATTAATCTAGACAGTGAAAATATTTTAGCCATGGACCCTCATCAACATGGCTTTGTCAAAGGAAGGACCTGCTTCTTTAACCTCTTTCATTTCTTGTTAAAGAATCACTGAAATAGAGGATAGTGTTCAGTATTGTAGTTGGGGGGGGGGGGGGGGGCAGTTCCTCTGGGTGCAAAGTTTTAGGTGATGCAATTGGCCAATCCGTATTGCTCTTCAGTGCGTACCAGTATTTAGTAATAAATACTGGTATTCCATTTGTGGCCAAAACTAAGCACTGTACTACCCCATGTGTGTTATGAACTGTAGCAACTGTCTGAGGAATAGAAAAGACCAGCTTTTTTTATAGAAGCACCAGATCAGGAGATGACATTGTTTACAAAAGTAGCTAACTATACCTCTGGTTGTGTTTATGCAGTACACAGATGCTTATCTGGGCTTTGCCAAAACCTTTGACACTATTCTCCTTACAGACATTACTGACAAGATTTTTTAAATCTGAATATAAATCCATGTGTTGTGCAGTGAATAGCTAACTGGTAGCCCAACAGAACCCATTTAGTTAGACTTGCAGGTGCCACTTCTGAAAGCAAAATTTCACCACTGGTATACCACAAGGCTCAATGTTGGACCCTCTCCTATTTTACATCTAATTCTCAGACATACATGTCAACATTTCTAGACAGTGATTATGTTTGCAGATGACTGTAATTTGGGTCTTAGTATTCGTTCATTCAGTTACATACAATTGCTCTGACATGGGTTATACTATGTTAATAACTGGTGCAAGGACAACGGTTTCAAACTAAATATGAAGAAATGGAGTATAGCTCATTCTGTTAAAGAAAACATGTCCACATAATACAATATAGGCAACATACCCCTCCAATCAGATACTGTTGTAAGAGATTTTAAGTACTCCTGTTGATAATTCTTTTCTTTTTGACCATCATGTCTCTTTACTAATTCAGAAATCTTTTTACCAAATTCATCTAATTTCCAAAGGAATCTCTTTAAGATCCTAAGAAGCCTTAATTCCTCTTTACTCAACTCTTTTTAGGCCCCTTACTGAGTATAATACTCCTTTTGGCATGCATTTGTCTAGACATATAATTCAACTTGAAAAACCTCAGAGTTTCTTAACTAAAACAGATCAATGACATCAAGACTCTCAGTTATCCCAACATACTGGCCGCCCCCTCCCTGTACTTGGACCCTTATCTACACAATGACATCAAGACTCTCAGTTATCCCAACATACTGGCCACCCCCTCCTTGTACTCAGACCCTTATCTACACAATGACATCAAGACTCTCAGTTATCCCATCATACTGGCCGCCCCCTCCCTGTACTTGAACCCTTATCTACACAATGACTTCAAGACTCTCAGTTATCCCAACATACTGGCCTCCCCTTCCCTGTACTTAGATCCTTATCTACACAATGACATCAAGACTCTCAGTTATCCCAACATACTGGCCGCCCCCTCCCTGTACTTGGACCCTTATCTACACAGTGACATCAAGACTCTCAGTTATCCCAACATACTGGCCACCCCCTCCCTGTACTTGGACCCTTATCTACACAATGACATCAAGACTGTCAGTTATCCCAACATACTGGCCGCCCCCTCCCTGTACTTGGATCCTTACCTACACAATGACATCAAGACTCTCAGTTATCCCAACATACTGGCCGCCCCCTCCCTGTACTTGGATCCTTACCTACACAATGACATCAAGACTCTCAGTTATCCCAACATACTGGCCACCCCCTCCCTGTACTTGGACCCTTACCTACACAATGACATCAAGACTCTCAGTTATCCCAACATACTGGCCGCCACCCGCCCATACTTGGACCCTTATCTACACAATGACATCAAGACTCTCAGTTATCCCACCATACTGGCTACCCCCTCCTTATACTTGGACCCTTATCTACACAATGACATCAAGACTCTCAGTTATCCCAACATACTGGCCGCCCCCTCCCTGTACTTGGACCCTTCTCTACACAATGACATCAAGACTCTCAGTTATCCCAACATACTGGCCGCCACCCGCCCATACTTGGACCCTTATCTACACAATGACATCAAGACTCTCAGTTATCCCACTATACTGGCTACCCCCTCCTTATACTTGGACCCTTATCTACACAATGACATCAAGACTCTCAGTTATCCCAACGTACTGGCCGCCCCCTCCCTGTACTTGGACCCTTCTCTACACAATGACATCAAGACTCTCAGTTATCCCAACATACTGGCTGCCCCCTCCCTGTACTTGGACCCTTCTCTACACAATGACATCAAGACTCTCAGTTATCCCAACATACTGGTCACCCCCTCCCTGTACTTGGACCCTTATCTACACAATGACATCAAGACTCTCAGTTATCCCAACATACTGGCTGCCCCCTCCCTGTACTTGGACCCTTATCTACACAATGACATCAAGACTCTCAGTTATCCCAACATACTGGCCACCCCCTCCTTGTACTTAGACCCTTATCTACACAATGACATCAAGACTCTCAGTTATCTCATCATACTGGCCGCCCCCTCCCTGTACTTGGACCCTTATCTACACAATGACATCAGGACTCTCAGTTATCCCAACATACTGGCCGCCCCCTCCCTGTACTTGGACCCTTATCTACACAGTGAGATCAAGACTCTCAGTTATCCCATCATACTGGCCCTGTTCTTGGATCCTTATCTACACAATGACATCAAGACTCTCAGTTATCCCAACATACTGGCTGCCCCCTCCCTGTACTTGGACCCTTATCTACACAATGACATCAAGACTCTCAGTTATCCCAACATACTGGCTGCCCCCTCCCTGTAACTGGACTTTTATCTACACTTTACAGCCATGAAAGATCTAGCACTCCTTGACCTCTTTTTTTCTTTGCAGAACAAATGTTTTCCCAAATATGTGATTAGAGTACCTAAACCTTCATCAAAAGGTAAATAAGAGGTGGCATGATAAAATCATATCCTAGCACACACACTTCGGCTGGAGCAAACTTTCACTACACATTAAACAATGTAGCACCCTTATTACCTTCCAGGTAAACCTAGGTCATTAGATGGGAAGCCTCTAATTCTTCGTAGGTCTAGCTTGTGTTGACCTCCTTGAGAGTGGAGGGGGTTTCTGAAAATAAATTATTGGCTAGGCTTATAATAATCTGCAGACTGATTGCCTAGTATTTCCCTATGAAGATATAAACTTAATAGCTATGAATTTGTTAATTGGGGTAATGCACACATCCATATATACTTATTTTAACTAGTGCCTGGAAAATACATTCAGAGGCATAGTTTGAGAAAAAAATACAATATAAGGTGCAGAGATAGGAAGCTATTTCCAGTTAAATAAAACAATGCAATACAATATAAAAAATAAAATAATATTAGGTGATAAAAAGAATGCAATGTATTAATTGCAGTACAATGTAAGAAGAAGAATGAATCACTTGCAAAACATTAGTGTAGTACTGAGGTGGTGCTCTATAGCATTATCTTGCACAGTACAAATCAATATACTGGTTTTGGCAACTCCATCTTTTCACATTGAACACTTGTAGTTTTTCCATTTAAGGCATAGGTGGGTAAAGAGTATGGTATGCAGGGAAGTGGTGTGAGAGTAATGCAGATAAACATAGACCAGCTACTATGTGCTAACCATGTCAGCTGGGTAGACGATGTTTATTTTTGTCTTTTCTGTTGGCTTTTCATATGTATGTTGTTTTGACTAGTATGGCACTCCTGAAGAATGGAGATGCTGCATGATGGGGGTATTGACAAGGCGCGGATGAATGGTCATGGGATGTAGTGGCCTTGGAATATCTATGAGTTTACATTGTCAAACATAAAAAATAACACTAATATACCAGATCTCCAGAAAGTATAACATAGCCAGTGCACACTGTTTAAATATCCTGTATGCAAGGTGTTTCTTTGCTTACACAAAGTTCTGTTAATTAGTTGCAAGGAGTGTGAATTGCTTATTATAGCAACAGGCAAACAACTGCATCAGTTAGGACTGCAGCAGTGTAGTCATTTTAATAGCCTTTTACAACATTAAGGTACATTTGCACAGACATCACACAATGGAGATATGCATCTCCAACTGTCTGTTCCAGTTTGAACTATCTAAACATTCATTTTCTAGCACTAGCAACTGATTAAGCAGCTGCTTATCCCACTGTTTTTTTTTTATTTATTTAACATTTCTTTACCAGAAAAATCAGATGGGACAGAGCCCATTTTCAGTGGAGGTCTGGGGAGAAATGCTCCAGATGCATGTCTTTTGGAATATGGGATGAAACACAGTGAATGCAGGAAGGACATGCAGAGTCCGCACAGAAGGCACCCCAGCCAAGAATCAAACTGGAGAACCTCTTACTGTGAGGCAACAAAGCTAACTTCTGCATCACTGTGCTGCTTATGAATTTTGCTTCCAATCTTTCCTCTGCATCCTCTGCACCCCTTTTCAGTCTAGGATTGTGCAAAACTCTCTCCTGGGTTCTGCTCTTTAACAGTGAACTGTTCTGTTAACTTGATATTGGTGAGTTAGTAGTACAAAGATACAGCAAAATTCCACAACAAATTCTCTCTCCAGCTTCACAATAATCTTTTTACATCCAGAGTACTGTGTAGTACTGAGTCTGACTGACTCAATAGTTAATTGGATCCAGTTGTTCAAATATGTGCCCAGAATAGAGAATTTAATTAATTCTACATTGTATTAGATGTCATCTGCTAATCTCTGTGTATTCATAAACAATTAGATTGTGCAGAGGTGCTTGAATGGATTTGTGTCAATCAAAGTGTATATCGTGATCAGAATGAGTGGATACGTGTATTTGAAAGTTTGGACTGTGGCACGTCTTCTGTGGTGTGGGAGAAGTCTGATGTAGTGTGTGTGTGTGTGTGTGTGTGTGTGTGTGTGTGTGTGTGTGTGTGTGTGTGTGTGCGCGCGCGTGCACATGTATGCAGAACTGGACCATGATCAAATGGGGTCCTAGGCAGCATAATGGATTTGGGTGACCCCAGCCATACCAGTATCCCATTACTTGGCTGTATCTTCCCAATTACCATAAAACACTGGTCAAATCTGTCAGTATGCTTGCTATTTTCATATTAACTTTTACAATGATGACAGAGATTTTGATTTTGTTTAAAACTTTTATTTCAAATTTTACAGCAAAAACATATCGACCATTTGCTGACAAAACAACAATTTCTAACTGTAATTCTCACTCATTGAAAATAGACATAGAACATGCAATGTTAAACTTCTTTTCCCTTGAAACTCACATTTATTGAAAGTACACCTGGAAAACCATTAAACTACAAAAGATGTGCTTTGATTTACTGGCAAACAGCATAAAGTGAAGCACTGATTACTGGCTAAGTGAAGAGTGCAGGAATTCAATAGACAATGTGTAATGTTTTTGCTAACAGTATGGACAGCCCCCTGGATGCAAGTATCCCTTTTCAGGCAAAGCCCAGGAGCACTATTAGTGATGTGACTTCATCAGTCACACTGCATACAAACATAGCCCGAGAGAATCAAATCCTGCACTACAGGAAGCAGCTCTTTAACAGCTGATAGCCTTACTCATCTGCACTAAGTGCCAGGCAAACTGGTGTAGCCCAACACAGTGCATTTTACACCTGCATGCCTGCAAAAGAACAAGACAAATTAAAAAAGTACTCATAGATAAAATATTATCATTGAATGTGTAGACTTCATGCTGTCCAGATTATTCACAAGCAAATAATGAATACAGTGTCAAGAATCAACAAAACATGGAAATCAAGGATAATACTCAAAGAACATGGCTCATAATGATGATGTTACTCTTTAATACCATTGATTCCTTCTTTTATATCATAACTCCCCTGGGATGCAGGAACCATATATTTATATATGTATGGTTGTATGCCATTTGAATGAAAATGTAAAATGTTGAAACACAAAATGTCATAAAACAAAATATGGAAAA
Source organism: Protopterus annectens (assembly GCF_019279795.1). NCBI lineage: Eukaryota > Metazoa > Chordata > Ceratodontiformes > Protopteridae > Protopterus > Protopterus annectens. The sequence goes on along the minus strand of NC_056733.1, from coordinate 82,237,831 downwards.
ATGAAATTTGTTCTTTCTCCAATGTTATGCAATCCTAGAATTCATATATATAATTAGCAGGAGGTGTGGGGTGTGCAGGAGGACTTGCCCCTACATTAAAAAGGTTTTTAATATTTTGTATTTTTGACCAAATGGCATAGGACTATATATATATATATATATATATATATATATATATATATATATCTATATATATATATATAAATCATAAGTTAATCTCACAGAAAAAAAGCAGGAAGAGCTGAGTGCATTTTGATATATTCTCTTCTGTGCAAGATCACTAACAGTTAGGAGTGGGGACTTTCCTTTTCCCCACTGTAGTGTGACCTTGAAGTTGGTATATGCAATTAGCAGGGGTGTATGAGTGGGGCAGGGGGCTTGTCCTTCTGCAAGAAATACTATTTGTTTTTCATTATTTTTTTTTTTTTGGATGTTTTAAAAATTGAGCAGTTGTGCTCACTCTTCTAAGTTTTGTTTATGTAAGTATATGAAAAAGTGTCATATATTCACGTGTGTGTGTGTGTGTGTGTGTGTGTGTGTATATATATATATATATATATATATATATATATATATATATATATATATATATATATATATATATTTATATATATATATATATATATATATATATACATACACATATATATACATATAAGAACTCCACCAGGTTGAGGGTAAAAAATGTATATTTTAATATAAATCATAAAAAACAATAAATCAACAGAAAAATCCTTTCAGATTCAGATAGTCCTTCAGATCTACTGACACACACCAATTGAAATAAGTTATGTAATTCAGTAACCAATAAACCATCTGATATGTTATCCAGCCAGTAGAAATATTTGTTGCAGTACCTTATAAGGCATAAAGGAAATCCATAGACATTGGTTAATCTCCCAGAGCATCGACCAATCAACAAAGGCTAATATGTAACTTAATGGAAACACCCAACATAAGTTTAGATGACCCTAAGTCCTCAAACTCATATGCTAAACACAGTGTGCAATGAAAGCAGCAAATATCATGCTACTGACAATCACACATAGCAGATGGACAAACACTTGTTAAAAGCAAATTTTTTTGTGACCTGTCTAAATCCGTACACTCCCTTATACTCAATTGTCTTAAAATATACATAAAAAGTAAAAAGCAAATCCAACAAAATAAAAACTTAAAAACATGGCTAGAAATATTCTACTATGCATGTTGATATTGTGAGGTAATGCATAGCTATTTAATTGTTAGGCTGTAGAAACTATGTCAAGGTTTTGCTATGTTGCAGTTACCTGTGGGACTGTGGCTTTGTTCTGAGGCTGTGGATGCTACAGTTTAGACCACACATAGAGTGCTACAGTACTCAGGATTGACTACAAACTCAATACTAGCTTGTAAAAGCCAGTGTACATTCAAGATCAATTGGGATTGGCCTATCACGTTTCCCAAACCTTTGCACCTAGGGCAGTTGCCCCCTTCACTTCACCCTAGCTACTCTACTGCAGTAAAGTATTATACCTTAACTTTACACAAATGCACACTAGTTCTGCAAACCCAGATTAATGACTGCTTAAATCAGCAGATAAGAAGAGGGTAAGGTACTTTCATCCAGAGACAGCCCCCAATCTACTCAACAATTATAGTCACTTTGTTGACTGTATATACATGAGATGTCTGACTGAAATAAAAATAAGAGCATAATAAATGTATGTCAACTTTATTTCACACAAAGAGTAGCCAGAGTAAAGTATCCTGACTTCCTCCACAAATATCACTGTAATCACTTTAACTGTATATACATCAGATATCTGACTGAGATAAAAACAATGAACACAATAAATGTATTTCAATGTATTTCAACTTTTTTCACACAAAGAGTAGCCATAGTAAAGTATACTGACGTGCTCCACAAACTTCACTGTAGACTTGCAAAGTCAGAATATTGAACAAATAACAGCAGTCAGTCATTTAATCTACAGACAGCCAGTAATTAGAGCTACTTTTGTCTGTGCACATCTCAGATGTCTGAGTGTAACCAAACAAAACAATGGAAAATAAATTAACATCCACACAATGTATTTTAGCTCCATTTTCACAGACCCACAGCTGCTTGCCCATAGGGTGTTACAACTTTGTTTGCTTTCAACAGGGTTCTACAGGCCATTTATCTGTTTAAGTTATGTGTTTAATTATTTATTTTCCATAAAAAACACAACATTTTTACTAATAAATAAATAAATAAATAGAAAAAGGGACAGTAGTATCCCTGTTCAAAGCATTCACAGCTGTAGAGTGATACTCATACACAGGTCAATGGACCCCTTGAGTCCAAACTGCCCCTGTTATGATCCATAATTGTGGATTACCATTTACCAGGAGTGTAATAAGATCAGCCAAATATCAAATAAACTGTGGCTCCCTAGGGTGTTATGCAAGTAGGCCCTAACTTCCTTCATGAAACTGCACTCATTACAAACAGTCTTAACCTTGGAAGAAGCTGACATTTGTGCAGTCAGAGAAACCAGGTTCAAAACTATGGAGAGCACCCCAGCCATACCAGGTTACTCATCCTATCATTCATTCAGACCCTAAACCATGGGCAGCAAAACAAAAGGAGGTGGAGGTGCAATATATATAAAAGACATACACACCTCTAGGTTGGTCAAACAGTATGATGCATGGGAAACACTTCAGGTGCAGTTAACAATTGACAAGACCCCTATTCAAATCATAGCTGGCGATAGGCCTCCAACTTTGACTCAAGATGCCCACTCCACCTCTCTAGATCTCTTCATATCTATCAAGATGTAACTCTTTACCCTGATCCTGGGTAACTTTAACTATCTAACCATAGACTGGAAGAAATACTCATGCCAAAACACAAATGCCCAGAGATTCCTTGATTTCGTCAGTGCAAATGACTTGGACCAGTTGGTTGACACCCCCACAATAGGTGAAAATATATTGGACTTGGTATTAACCAACATGAGTAACCACTGCAGCATCCCTACAGTGTCATCATTCCTGGTAAGATCTGAACACAAAACAGTCACTTTTGAAGTCACCATCTCCCCCGACCCCCCACCTCAGCTAGGGTCAAACAAAAAAAATTCTCCAAAGCTGATTACAACCTCCTGAGGGAAGGTATAAACAGCTTTACAGCCCCACCCCCCACCATTGGAACTGGCACGTATGTCCAAACCTACATCAAAGTACTATATGAGCATTTATATAGCTGCATGGAATCAGGAATACCAAACAGGATGAAATCCTCCTCCTCAAGGAAGAGTAATCCTTTCTGGTGGACATCCACAATAAATGCACTCTAAAATAAAAGGAAAAAAATTGCTGTCCAGGACCAAGAAGGAGCAGATGCCTAATTGGAAGCAATCTCTCCTTAGTCTGAACAAGCAAATGAGAGCACTAGTGAAATCCTCTGAAGCAAACTTCTGAGTCCAAACTGGCCACATCTACTAAAGACAATCATAAGGTCTTCTTCACATATGTCAGCAATCTCAAGGGAAGCAACCAGATCTGCTCAGAACCAATGGTCAAGGACACCATATACACAAATGCTGTAGATATAGCTAACCTGCTGGCAGACAGGTTCAATGAAAACTTCATTCCTCTGTTCCCCCATCAGTAAAACAGGACATCTCCAGTACCTGCCCTCCTCACCTTATCTCTAGGGAGCAAATCATCACTGCCCTCTTTAAGTAAAAAAATACAGCCTCCATGGGACCCGATATCATCCCAGGCTGCATCCTACATGAACTCAGGCAAGAACTTGAGCACCATTAGGCACCCTATTCAACCAACACCTGAGTACTGGCTTTGTCTCAGCCAAGTGGAGGACAGCTACTGTCATCCCTTTGCACAAAGGTAGAGCATCCACTGATCCAGGAAATTAAAGCCCCATCAGTCTAACTAGCCTGATCTGCAAGGCCATGGAGCGGATTATCATGGACCTCATTAACAAGGACATTGACAACCTCCAGACACTTGATCCTACATGGTTTGGTTTTGTCAAGGTGAGATCATGCCTGTTAAATTTAGTTGACTTCTTTGAGACAGTCACCAATGCCATAGATGAGGGGAAGATAGTGCACACCACCTACCTTGACCTGGACAAAGCCTTTGATACTATTCCCCAGTCAGGTATAATAGATAAACTCTCTCAACTAGGCATCAATCCATATGTTACCAGATGGGTAGCAAACTGGCTCACTGATAGAACCCACCTAGTAAAAATAGAGGAAGTCACCTCAAGTAGTAGACCCATAACAAGCGGTGTACACCAGGGATCAGTCTTGAGGCCTCTGCTGTTTGGGATATACTTCTCGGAGGTGCAGGGCAAATCTAGTGGGCTATAGCTGACCAAGTTTGCAGATGACTGCAAGCTGGGTGCTGTCATCAATTCCCCTAGTGATGTGGACATGCTTCAAGGGGGTTTCACCCAAACAAATGACTGATGCCAGAAACATGGTCTCAAACTGAATGCCAAAAAATGCATCATCATCCCTTTTGGGGAGAGTGATGTCCCCACAAATGATTGCATTGATAATAAGGTCCTAAGCATGCAATCAGTCGTGAGAGACTTGGGCACCCAGTTTGATAGTAAACTGACTTTTGACCACCATATTGCCTCTGTTGTATGGAAAACTTTTTATGTGTCCCACTTAATTAGTAAGGGTATCTCATCTGGGGACAAGGGGGTCATAACAGCCCTGTATTTTTCCCTTATAAGGCCCATTATTGAGTACAATTCTCCTTTCAGCATGTACCTCACAAAGCACATGCAGCAGCTGGAGAGACCACAGAGGTTCCTCACCCGGAGTATCCCGCCCTGTTCCTCTACTCAGTCTCCTACAGACTCCTCAGAGGTGACCTCTGTCTGGCAATCAAAGCAATCTCAGACCCTGCCCTGATGGGACAGCTGCATATCCGCAATTCAAGCTCCACTCGAGTAACCTGCACCCGCAAACTCAACCTGGTCTGTGACATCAATAGGACTTGTTGACGGGACAGATTTGTGTCCCAAAGACTCCCCCTTTTGTGGAATAGACTCCCTTTCCATGTACAGCAGAGTACCTCATTAACCCTTTTTAAGTGCAACCTGGATAACCAGATGGGAAACAGAAATTAAACCCTCGGATTCCACCTGTGTCACTGCTGGACAGTAGCATTTCTTGGCTAGGCTTGTAAGGGCCTCAGGGCCAGTAGCCTAGTAACTTCCTATGATCCTATGATCTTGTGTATGCTAACTGAGGTATTAAAGTGCGTATGCACAATGGTATTGTGAAAGTGTGCCTCAATCAACATAGTGGTGCAATTTCTGATGTCCTGCCTACCCCTTAACTAGCTGAAGCCTTCTTGTCACTCAACCCCCTGTCTTTAGTAGGGCACTGATGCCTGTCACAGCCAGAACACCACACCCCCACACCCTCATCCCCTGAGAAAGAGGACCAGGCATAAGCATCTTCATTCCTTGTTACTCCTTACAAGCTTCCCCTGTGCCCCCTTTCAGACCCAGGAGTCTTCCAGCAATATTCACAGGTTACTTCTTTTCTTGTGTTACATTGCTGAGTCTCTTTTACCTTCATTTTCTAGCATCTACAAGGGTTTCAACCCTGTACCCCCTCATCTGTTGCTTTGCGCATGCTGCTACCCAGTGCAACCCCTCATAACAAACCATTTAAGGAACATACTGTAATATAATTATATTATTCCACAGGGAAGCAGAATGCAAGAAAAATGTGCTATTTGTGGTGTGTCTTGATGTGTAGAAAGCATTTGACAGAATAAGTTGGGATTTTGTGAGCAGAGCAATAGTATCATGTGAATTCTCTGACTGAATAATGAGGATATAGGAAGGGTCCAAGGTGAGAATTAAGATGGGAGGGGTTTCTCTGACAAGCTGTGTTGGACCAGAGGAACCAGGCATGGATGTCCTCTTTCCCCCTTTTTATTTGCTTTTTATTTAGAACCATTAGGAAAGAAAATAAAGGACTCAAAAATTTAAGGCTAGAACTTGTGTGGTAATCAAGAAAAGTTGGCTTTATTTATAGATGATTTTATTCTGTACTTCATAAATCCAGAAAAGGACATCACAATGTTGCAATACATTTTGACACCGTTCCATGCCTTTTTGGCATATATAACACAGGGGTTATAGCAGGAAACATTGTACCCACACATGGATTGATTCAGCAATACCCATATTTATGGAGACATAAGACGATATATACATACATATATATATATATATATATATATATATATATATATATATATATATATATATATATATATATAAAACAACAAAGTCTGAAGACTTCTCATCTTCTCTTTGTCAATGATTTAAAACTGTATAGCTCATCAGATATGGAACTGAAAGCACAGCTTCAGGTTGTCAAAACTTTTTCAGATGATATTAGAATGTAATTTGGTCTAGATAAATGTGTAAAATCAAACTTTAAAGTAGAAAAACTGCAGCATCAGGAAAACATCAGTTTGGGACAAGTATGTGATATAAAAGAACTTGAGCAAGAGGGAGTGTATAAATACTTGGTAATTGATGAAGGATTGGCAATAAAACATGAACAAATGTGAATAAAACTTAGTAAGGAATACTTTAGAAGACTTAAATTAATCCTGAAAACAGCGTTGACATCTAGGAACAAAATCCAAGTTATAAACCAATTTGTTCTTCCTGTCCTAACTTACAGTTTTGGAGTGATTGATTGGCCCCAAAATGTGTTGGTTAGATTAGATATTAAAACAAGAAGGATGCTTCTTGCTCACCAAATGATCTATAAAAATCAGTGCATACCAAGTTTATGTATTCCCCGTTCCAAGGGAGCGATGGGCCTCCTTGAAATTGATTACATGTATAGATCTGCAATCATGGGACTCCACATATCTGCTGACCTCACAAGACCCAAACATAATGAAAGTTTTGAAACATAAGGAGAATAAATCTAAGATTACTTCTCTGCTTAACCTAGCAGAAGCATATTGGTGTCAAGCAGGAATGGAAATTAAATCAGAAGTAGATAAAAATCAGGAAACAACTGAATGTGCCAAAAAACAAAAGAAAGAATATAAGGTGAAGGACCAGATGAAAAGGCAAGAAATGTGGAAAATGCATAAATATAGTTGCAGGTATAACTTCTGGAAGAACCTCATGTTGTTCAGGAACAAACGCAGGAATGGTTAAGGAAAGGTGAATTCAAACCAGGAGATGAAAGGTTAATATTGGCTGCCCAAGATAGTGGGCTACATACACATTGGTATACAAAATCCATTGAACATGTGGGAGAAACAGACAAATGTAGGTTTTGTAAAACCGAATTGGAAACAGTCGCATATCTTGCTGCTGGTTGTGACATATTAATGTCAGAAGGACTGTATACTGAAAGGCATAATAATGTGGCAAGACTGTTGCACTGGGGATTGTGAAAACATTATGGTATTGAAATGGCTGAAAAACACTGGAAACATCAGTCAGAAAGCATCATAGAAAATGATGAAGTCTACATCACATGGGTTCATAGGTTCATAGGTTCATAGGTTGGTACTAGGCTATCAGCCCTAGGGCCTATACAAGCCTAGCCATAACAATTCCATGGCTGTTTCTTCCCACATTATTTACTTTCCTGGACCCCTGTCTAGCAGGGCGACTGACGTGATCCCTGGGGTGAATTTCCTTTCTCCCATCCAATCGTCAAGGTTCCTCTTGAAGAGGTCCAAAGAGGCACTCTGCTTTACATGTATGGGCAATCTATTCCAGAGTCTGGGGAGTCTCTGGGTCAGGAACCTATCCCTCCAGCATGTTTTGTTTATTGTGATGACAAGGTTTAGATCCCTGGAGCATGTAGCTCTGAGGGATTGGGATTTCTTTAAGTGTAGCATGTCCAACAGCTCTGGGTTTGACATGGCCTTGTATGTTAAGCAGAGATCGCCTCTGAGTAGACGATATGTGACAGAGTATAGCTGGAGTTTCTTAAGGCGGTCAGCGTAGGGCATCTGCTTTAGGCCTGTGATTCTTTTAGTGAGGTATTTCTGAGGCCTTTCCAGTTGTTGCAGATGTCTTGAGAGGTACATACCAAATGGGGCGTTGTATTCTATAATGGGTCTAATGAGGGATGAGTACAGTGGGACAATGACCTCCTTTTTTCTGGATGAAAAACCCTTCGTGATGAGGTGTGCCACATAGAAGGATTTCCTGACTGTTGTGGCGATGTGGTTATCGAAGGTGAGACCACTGTCCACCTGTGTCCCTAAGTCTCTTATCACACTTTCTGTGTTTAGTGTACTGCCACCTATATGGTAATTCATGGATACATGTTTTTTCCCAAAGGGGATAACAATACATTTCTTGGCATTGAGCTTGAGCCCATGGCTCTGGCACCAAGCATCTGTTTCTGTAAGGCCCTTTTGTAGAGTATCCACATCATTTGGGATTCAATAATGGCTCCCAGTTTGCAGTCATCTGCAAACTTTGTTAGCCAGAGTCCCTTAGTGTTGACCTGTACTTCAGAGAAGTAGATGCCAAACAAGAGCGGCCCCAGGACTGAACCCTGAGGTACTCCACTTGTCACTTGTCTGGAGCTGGATTTGGAGTCGGCTACTTTTACAGTGTGGGTTCTATCAGTAAGCCATTTAGCAACCCATTGGGTGACATAGGGATTAATGCCCAACTTAGTAAGTTTATCTATGATTCCAGAGTGGGGGATGGTGTCAAAGGCCTTGGCAAGGTCTAGATAGGCTGTGTGGACCACCTTACCCTTGTCCATGGCTCTGGAGACTGATTACCAACAGTTCAAAAGATAGATGCTAGAAAACCAAATATAGTGGTCCAAGAAAAGAAGATAAAAATAGCATTGATCATTGAAATCACCACACCCAGTGACTACAGTGTCCTGCGTACAGAGAGACACAAAGTCATAAAATAGCAGGATTTTGTAAGCAGAAATGAGAGCAATGTGGAAGAAGGATACCCAGATAGTTCCAATGGTAGTAGGAACAATGCATCTTATAAAAAAAGAGTCTACAGTCATATTTAGATATATTACCAATACATGTAACTCTGTATGAACTGCAGAAGGAGTCATTACTCTGCACATTGTGGGTGCTGCAATGAGCACATTTGGCTGACATCAAAGAGTGAAACAATACTAATTTCATGAACTTTAATCATACTTTGACTTAGGAATGGGGTCCATTCCCATCATAGTATTAGAAACCGAAAATATTTGGAGAAATTAAAAAGGGAGAAAGTATATAAATTAAAAGGCTTCTGCTATGGCAGCTAAGGATATGTAGGAATATACCAAACATAAAATAATACAGAAAGTGAGAAAATGGAAGCTCTTGATTATGGATATGGCTAAGTAAGGTACAAGCAGTGAAGATGCTTTTAGTCCCTTAAGTTTTGTATACAGTTCAGGCACATTTTTATCAATCAGAGAAGAAGCTGTGAATGATAATTAAAAATCTGAATGAATTTATCTGGGAAAAGACTAGGGCAAGAATTTCCTATCTGGGGTAAGTTGATTCTCCCCAGAGAACAATGTGATTTAAGATTACCTGATTTGAAGGGATACTTTAGAGTTACACAGTTAAGTCTCATACATATAACCCAACCAGAAGGTGATGATGAAACAAGTGGAAAGTTTAGGAACTATGGAGGGAGTAGGATTTTGGATGCAGGGTCTTAAGGAGAATAATAATAACCATACAGAATATTCTATTATATGTACAAGGTAGCTGCAAGTATTGTAAAAATTAAGCCAACACATGAATGAAGAAAGATTTTACCAATAGTGTTGCCTTCAAGTATGGATATATAAAATAGGCAAGAGAGGGCTGGAATCTAAGGGAGAAAATTAGTGAAGAAACAAAGATATTGGGGGTATATAAATAGAGAAGGAGAGGTAATAGAGTGGGATGAGGCCAAGCAGAAGATTGGACTGCAGGCCAGAGACTGCCTTCTCTACCAGGGATTGATAACAGAGCACTGGCAAACAGGAAGGGATAGGAGAGTGCTAAGTGAAAGACCAGCTCTGTTTGAATTTTTAATTTAGTGTAGAACAGAAGATGCAGTTTAAAAAGGGATAATTAGTAAAGCATATCAAATATTGCATAATAACTACAAGAATCAGTCAGAAGAGGTTAGAAAAGATTGCGAAGCAAGATTGGAAAGGCAATTTACAAGGGAACAGTGGGAAGACATCTGTATGACTCTCAAGTATAGAATAAGATCTAAAAGGTTTAGGATTTTTGCATGGAAGGTTTTGCATATTTATTTTTATTTCCCAAGCATACTTCAGAGATTTCTTTCCCAGGTAGATAGCACATGCTGGAGGTGTGATGGGAAATAGAGAGGTAATTGGGAATTTTTTTTGTGGTGGGGGTGTAATGAGTTGGTATATTTATATTTTAAAAGTTCCCCTTGATTCTTTTGAGGTGGTACATAGGATAGGAATTGATAATACATAAGAAGGCTTTACTAACCTGAATGCTATTAGCTGCCAAAAAACAAATGCCTTGAAAATGATAATGAAAAACAAAACCAGCTGTAAGTGATTTACTGAATATTGTAAAGGAGACACAAGAAATGACAGTGGGGTCATTAGAAAAGTGGATGAGCAAATAATGTTCAGGAGGAGAGAGGTTTAAGGGATGCAGGAACTGAGCAATGTGCTGTGCTGAGGTGAATAAAAATGGTTAAAAAGCAAACGTGTATAAAAAAGAAATCCTATGTGTATACTGGTATTACTGTATGTGCACACATCCCCCTTTTTAAAATGTAATGGTTAACAAAGATGTTTTAAAAAAGAAAGTATAACACTTTATATCCACTGCATTTCAGAATGCAGTACAGAACATTACTATCATATAAAAACAATAAGCTCCAACAATTCCTCCTATCCTAACCCCACCAAGAAATTGCCATCCAACTTGCCCTAAGTCAAAAATACCAAATAAAATCTAAACTCACTTTAGGAATCTATCTGATAGAATAACTGTACCTTCATCCACTCCTTTTTACATTTCCTTTCCTCCCCTATCACTCAGCACACTAGGAAGCCTATGGTATACCTTCATATTATTCACTCTCTGTGCTCAGCTTCTTCCATTCAAAATCTCCTTTCCTGCCTTTTGCAACTACATTCCTCACCCATCCATTAAAAACAATATTATGACTTTTTGTTGTTCTGCACAAGACCCTCCCCATCAGTGCCTAACAAACTGAGCAGCATTATACCTTCACAGAGAAAGATGCCACAATGTGAACAAAAAATGATTGACTTAAACAATTGGCTTAGCTTCTGGTATAATTCAGAGGTGGGGTACAATATCTATCAGCCTGGAAGGACATAGTAGGCAGTCATAGCTGCTTTTCCAGATATGGCCTGCAAGTATCTCCCCAAGGCTTTTGTATTTTAGAAAAAACCTTATCCATCAATGTGAGGATATCAGATATTGTTATTTGTGCTAACATGACTGGCTGGAGTTTTGTAAATACTTGTAAATAATTGTAAATTACCCTGTGTTATATATGCCAGCATGGCTAGCTATAATTTTGTAAATAAGTTTTATTTTTATTATTATTACTTTGGTTTATGTAAAATGTTAGAATCAAACTGTTCTGGCTGACCAAATGTACATGTCTTTTAAAAAGAATTCTGAATGAAGGTTGTGCCAGTCAGCTGACCTAGAGTGATGTCATTGTTTGCCAGAGCTGAAAGGAATGGACTCTCCAAAGCAGCTGTTTTTGTTTACTTTTCAAAAGTATGAAATGAGAGAGTAGAATTTTCATAACAGCTTTCTGTGTCTTTTAAAATATTCTGTTATAAAAAGCAGGTTCTGAGTCAGTTAAAGTTGAATGTTGTTCAGTTCACTTGTTCAGCTGAGTTGAGTTGCATCAGTTGTTCAGTAGACAGTGGCTGTTTTTCAGATCAATTAATCACTCAGAGTTTTTTGGAGCTGTTCAGCAGAAATAATAGGATTTGCTATTCCAGTCACTGAGGATCACACAACAGCCTGAAGAGTGGACATATATTCTTATTTTACTTGCAGAAGTAAGAGTATCATCTTGCCTTGCTGACTTAATGAGATTAGACAGGCACAGTTAATCTTTAGATAGGAAGCTACAGTCAGATAGTTAGAGTTTTTTTTCAATCAGTATGAAACCTATCCTTCAGTATTATTTTAATAATTCCTGTGTGTGAAACTCTGTGGTTAATTGAAATCAGTTATTTATTGTATACATGTTTTAAATCATATTTATTCATTAAATATTTTATTACCTTTTATTGTGGCTTGTTATTGAGAAAGTACTGTCAGTAACTTGAGAGTGTTTATGCTTATTGTGACAATACCAGGGCCACTCCAAAAAGTCTTACTGCTTTGATTTACATGTTAATCTCTCTCTCTCTCTCTCTCTCTCTATATATATATATATATATATTTATTTTACCCTATACAATTGAACAACCTTTTTGAAGAGTATTGTGGTATTTTGACTGGTGGCAGTGTTACCGTGTAATCTGGGAAAGAGGACATAGCAGGTAAATCTGTGCCAATCTTTCCCAAGAGTGTTTGTATGTGTGATTATCAAATATTTGAGAGTGAGTGTGTCAAATACGTAGAACTGGGACAAAGTGCTCTGGAGTGGGTAGTGTGAAGATTCATTTGGAGATCTGGATTGAAGCATATAGTCCATTACCAGGTTTGTAGCCTGTTCTCTGTGTACTCTATGTTCTAACCATGTATTCAGTGATGCTCCCTTACAGGAAACAGTGGTGAGGATTGAGGCTCCTTAGTTACTGCCCTGTGTTTAAGTAGGGGGTCGTCATGTCACATTATTTGGTGACAGTGGTGGGATCTTAATTGAGCTTTAGTGGCCTGTGGGTAGTTGTTAGTGAGATGTGTACTCTCGACAGCCACAAGATAAACATGCAGAGTTTTATTTCACAACAGTTCTAATTATTTTTTTTAGCCAGTTTTGTCAGGGACAACAGGCAAACATGTTAGCAGAGAATTTTAGCAAGCTGACCTGGAATCAGTTGGCTAAAGTGTATTGAAGCCAAAGGACTGGTGCATACCAACCTAAGCTAAGGAAGCAATGATCTCAGCCTTAGTTGCAGCTGCAGAGAAGACCAGCAGCTCTGAGGATATCCAGCAGCCTTCCAAGACAAGGCAGTGTACTTTTTCTTTAGAGGACTTAAAATTAATTTGGAGAAAAGGAGACACAAACTGGAAGCCAAGGAAAAGCAGTGTCAGTTTGACCTGGAAGCCAAACATTTGGAGACCAAGGAGAGACAGCATCAGCATGAAAAGGAACTGAAGATCAGGCGTTTAGAGATGGAAGTTGAAAATGAAAGGCAGTGACATATGGAGGCTGAGGAGAAGGAGAAGCAGTGCCAGCATGAAGAGGATATTCTAACCCTTTAACAGGATCATGGAGGTAATGGGGAAGGGATCGACTGAACCCCAGAAGTCATAAAGGTCAGTCAACTTTTTTCCTCAGTACAGGGAGGGAAGATTTTGATAGTTTTATTTATGTATTTGAGAGGGAATGTAAACAATGTAATGTTGACCAAGGGCTCTGGGTATGGTTCCTGATCCCCTTACTCCATGGTAGAGCTGTTAATGCAATTGCTAAACTGTCTGATACTGATTGTTTGAATTATGAAAGTGTAAACAATGTTTACTGGATTGTTTTAAATTAACTCCTGAAATGTATAGAAAAAAGTTTCATGAACATAGATGCAAGGCAGAGGAAAGTGTATGTGGTTACATTGCCTATTTAAGTACTTACTTTCACAGGTGGGTGAATGGGTGTCAGGTCACCACTTTTGAAGAACTGACAGATATTTTGGTGAGGGAACAAGCTCTCAGCACTTTTCCTGAGATCATGAGGATCTGGTTGGCAAACAGAGAGTGTAACTCTGCAAATGAGTTGGGGAGAAAAGTGAATCTCTACCTGGCAAGTAGGGCACCACTGCATAAGAAAGGGATATCCAGTGCTGCACATGGACCTAAGGAAACCCATGGAGGGCAGCCTAAACCACTCCAGCAGAGTTTACCAGTAACAGGGGAAGCCACTAGTTCAAGCACACAGTCAGGATCAGGGATTAGATGTTTCAAATGGAATCAGAGGGGCCATGCAGAATATAAATTTCCAGTGAAGCAAGGTGAATAACAAATGGTGAGGGAGCCAGCAGCTGGGCATGACAAAATGCCAGTGGTAAATTATCTGGAAACAACAGAGGTGCTACATTATTACCAAAATTTGTATCCTATCTTAGTGGATGGAAGACATTCCACTGCTAATAGAGACACAGCTTCTGATATAACCATTGTGAGGCATACAGTAGTTAATGAGGAGAAGTACTTGCTTGGGCAGTCCACACCAGTTAGAGCTCTATGAGGGACCCCATTCCAAATACCTTTGGCCAGGGTTCAACTTGACTGGGAGGGTGGAAAAGGGAACAAGCAGGTAGGTGTTTTTAGGTTCATAGGTTCATAGGTTCATACTGGGCTATCTGCCCTGGGGCAATTATAAGCCTAGCCCGATTCTGTATGGCTTACGCCACCCCTTGATTTGAGTATACTGTGCCCTTTTTAAGGTTTAGTTTACTGTGCCTCTGTCTAATAGTGACACGGGAGTAATCCCTGGGACAAACCTACGATCCCCCATCCACTTATCGAGATTCTTCTTGAAGAGATTCAGTGAGGTGCTCTGCCTCACATGAACTGGAATTCTATTCCAGAGCGAAGGGAGCCTCTGGGTTATGAACCTGTCCCTCCAGCAAGTTCTATTTATTTCTGTGCTGAGGTTCACGTCCCTCGAGCGTGTGGCTCTAAGGGATTTAGATTTGCTGAGGTGGAGCATGTCCATTAATTATGGATTTGACATAGCTTTGTATGTCAGGCATAGATCGCCTCGAAGTAGGCGGTATGCAACTGAGTAGAGCTGGAGTTTTTAACCGAGCAGCATATGGCATCTGTTTGAGACCCTTGATCCTCTTGGTGAGATACTTTTGGGGTCTTTCTAATTGCTGCAGGTGTCAGGTAAGGTACATCCCAAAAGGGGCATTGTATTCTATGATGGGCCTGATGAGGGATGAATAAAGGGGCACGATTACCTCTCTTGATCTAGATGTGAAACCCTTCGTGATGAGATGAGCTATGTAGAAGGTCTTTCTAACCACTTTGGCAATGTGGTTTTCAAAGGAGAGATTGCTATCAACTTGGGTCCCCGGGTCCCTAATAACTTTCTCTGTACTTAATGGGTTTCCGCCTATGTGGTAATTTGTGGGCACATTGTTTTTGCTAAAGGGTATGACTATACATTTTTTGGCATTTAGCTTTAAACCATGGCGCTGGCACCAGTTATCTGTCTCTGTGAGACCTTTTTGAAGAATGTTTGTGTCAGCTGAAGAGTTGATTATGGCACCCAGTTTGCAGTCATCTGCGAACTTGGTGAGCCATAGTCCTACCACATTTGCCTGTACCTCGGAAAAGTATATACCGAACAAGAGTGGTCCCAGGACAGAACCCTGTGGGACGCCACTTGTGACCAGTTTCGAGTCTAACATGGCTCCAGCAACTCTCACTCTGTGGGTTCTGTCTTTGAGCTAGTTTGTGACCCATCTTGTGACATAGGGGTTTATATTTAAGCTGGATAGCTTATCTATGATGCCCGAGTGGGGTATTGTGTCAAATGCCTTTGCAAGGTCCAGATAGGCTGTGTGGACTACCTTCCCTTCATCTATGGCTTTGGTGACTGTTTCAAAGAAGTCAACCAGGTTCAAAAGGCAGGATCTGCCCTTGACAAAGCTGAACTGGGTAGGATCTAGTGTCTGTAGGTCCCCAATGTCTTTCTTTATGAGCTCCATGATGATCCTCTCCATAGCCTTGCAGACTAAGCTAGTCAGGCTTATGGGGCGATAGTTTCCAGGGTCCGTAGAGGCTCCACCTTTGTGGAGTGGGACCACTGTTGCTGTACGCCATTCTGTGGGCACATATCCTGTAGTGAGGCTGAGATTGTATAGCTGTTTTATTTGAGGGATTAGTTCCTCTTGTAGTTCATGTAGGACGCAACCTGGGACGCCATCTGGTCCCATGGAAGCAGTGTTTTTTGCTTTGCAGAGGGCAGCCTTCACCTGAGCATCTGAGATGTTTGGGAGACAGCCCTCTGCTGGGATAGATACTTGCTCTTTTGGGGGGGAGGGGTGGAGAAGTTTGCACTGAACCTGTGTGCCAGGATATTGGCGATGTCTGTGGGTTCAGGGTATTTTTTGTCGTTTAGAATCAATTCGGAACAAGTCTGGGTGTTGCATCCCAGGTTTCTAACATAACTGAAAAAAGCCTTATGATTGTCTTTGGTGTCCTGTGCAATTTTTTTCTCGAAGCTGGCCTTGGAGGATTTTATGAGGGATCGTAATTTTTTGCTAGTACTGATCAGAGATGCTTTCCCTATTAGGGATTTTGCTCTATCATGTAGTAGCTTCCTCCTTCTGTTGTACAGTTTATTTATGGCAGGGGTCCACCAGACTGGATGCCTGCCTTTGGATGATTGGGTCTTGGTTTTGTTTGGGATAGCATGATCCATGCATTCCTGGAGATGTCCGTAGAATGCATTTATATAGGATTCTGCAGTTTGGGCTGTAGTTTCCACTGGCCCTGGGGCCTTGAAGGATTCCACTTCGGTTTTGAGAAGTGAGAAGTTTTTCACTGTGGTTTTCTGGGCTGGGGGTGGGGTCGGGATGTGGACATCCAGTGAAATTAATTTATGGTCTGATCTTACCAATGAGGAATATACTTATGGTGTGGAGCATAGAGTCCCCATGTTGGTAATGATCAGGTCTAGTATGTTGTCCCCTCTTGTGGGAGTGGTGACTAGTTGTTCCATAGCATTTGAGTTTATAATTTCCAGGAATCTTTGGGCTAAGGTGCTGGGGCTTGAGTAGTGCTCCCAGTCAATGTTTGGGTAGTTGAAGTCGCCCAATATAATGGTGTTCGGAGAGATCTTCATGTTCTCCAATGTTTTCAGGAAAGCTGAATGGGATTCCTGACTTTGAGAGGGTGGTCTGTAGGATGCTATAAACTGAAAAGCAGTCTTGCCCACTGTTAGTTGCACATGGATGGTCTCCGATACTTCGTGCAATGCTACTAACCTGGAGGTGTGGATATCCTTGATAAATATGGAAACTCCCCCTCCTTTTGTGGTTCGGTCTGGGTTTTGGGGCCGAAAAGCATGATATGAGGTATAGCCTGGTAGTGCTGGGGTGCTCTCTGGAGCCTTGAACCAGGTTTCTGTCACTGCACAGATATCGATGTTCTCCATACTGAGGAGAGCTTCGAGTGCATGCATCTTGAGGTTAAGACTTCTGGCATTTAGCAGCATTACCCTTAGTTTCTTGTTCCTTGTGCTGTCTATGGGGGTGGGTTTGACTTTTGAGCCTTGCCTAAAAAAGGCACTATGGGGGTGGCAAAAGCCTTTGCCAATATCCAAAAGCCCAGTGGTGACAGGTGCAAGCCGTCCCTAGCAAAGCAACATGGCTTGTCGAGCATGTCATCCCAGGCTGACAGACACTGGATCCCCTTTGAATGACACCAAAATTTTAGCCAATTGTTAAAATCGATCATTTTGTCTTTGTACTGTGGCATCATTCTAGGTGAGGGTAAGATGCTGCTCAAGGTCAGGGTCATACCAGCCTGGGCTACATGATCAGAGAGCTCCTATATGTCTCTTTTCATGTAGTCCAGGGAGGTACGTCTCAGGTCATTCACACCAGCATGTACAATGACTGAGTCATATTTGTATTTGCTTTGGAGTGACCTGAGTGCTTGTGTTATGTGTCGGATCCTAGCACCCGACAGGCAGCTCACCGTGACCTTCTCTTTATTCAGCCTGGTGAGCGGGATGTCAGTGTGTCTGCCAATAGAGTCACCTATAACAAGAGTATCAGGTGTGTTATTCAGCCTTAGGGGCTGTGGCTGCTTGGCACACTGACTTTGTGGGTTATGTGTTGTGTGTGTTTTGTTTTGAGGTAGCGTTTGCTTGGATGTCTGCTTTGGAGGTCTCTGTTGCTTAGGTAGATTTTTATTTAGAGCCTCCGAGTATGTTTTTGTGTATTTATGTATTTGGTTCGCTGATGTGGTGGGACTGTGTGATACTGGAATTGTGTTGTGTGAGGTTACCTTCTCCTCCTGACTGGTTACACCAGTTTTGAGATGAGAGAGCTCAGCCTCCAGTTTGGCTAAATAGTTGCATCTCTCACATATATTTGAACCTGTTTGGAGGAGGAGAGGGTTGTCCGTGTACATGAGACAGTTGTAACATTGCCTCAAAATTCCCAGATTCACCAGCTGGACTGGAGAGGAAACCATTGACTGACCTTTGGACATGCTAGAGTAATAGGGAAACTGAATTTAAGACGGACCAATAGAGGACAGGGTAATCGTAGAGAGTATAAGAGTAAGTAGTGCTTATGGTTTAATAGTGCTAATTTGTAGGATTACTTAATTGTTCCAGTGAAGGGCCTTAGAATGAGAATATGGTGTTTAAATTGAGAGATAGAGCAGTTCTAAGGGAAAAAGTGAAGAGCAGACTTTGTGGAGCCAGGAATAGTTTAAACCCAATTAGGCGGCGCTGCCCGTTGTTGCGCTATGCTCAAAAATGTGCAAAACCGCACAAAAGAGGGTTTTAAGAGAGGAAGATGAAGGAGTTTTGGAATTGACCCAAAATGGCCAATAAAACTACAGTTTCAAGTCAGTAACCACTCCCACAGGGGCAGGCAGGCTGCTCAATGTTTTCCACTGCCACTGATCAACAGAGAGACTTTCCTTTAACCCAAGCAAAAAATGGCCTCACAGAAACTTACAAACAGTTCAAGAACAGCAAGCCTGTAACCGAACTTTTTTAAATCTCAGAAAAGTGGGAAAAAAGCAAGATTTTTTTTTTGTTTTTTCAGAGATAGCAGAGGTTAACAAGTATCAACAAGTTATAACAGTGCAGTAAATGACCCCACACAAGAGTGCTAGGCCAAAGACAGATAAAATGCAAGTTTTGAGAAAAACGATTTTAAAAATAAGTGCAAACAGGAAATTCAGTAAACAGCTCTAGGTTGTGCTCTAAATACAGTTACTAATGCAGAAATCAAATTTAACAAGCCAGAAAATGCTCAAAATAGGCGGCTATGCAGAAAAACTTAGCAAATAAACAGAGGAAAAATACTTAAAGTCTCAAAAGTGGTTCCTTTCTTCTCTCAGCATTTTCTCCTCTTGGTGGGTGCTTCACCAACAGCCAACAAGCCTGAAAAGATGCCAAAACCACGAGGCAACCAGGTTTTAAGAGAGGAAGATGAAGGAGTTTTGGAATTGACCCAAAATGGCCAATAAAACTACAGTTTCAAGTCAGTAACCACTCCCACAGGGGCAGGCAGGCTGCTCAATGTTTTTCACTGCCACTGATCAACAGAGAGACTTTCCTTTAGCCCAAGCAAAAAATGGCCTCACAGAAACTTACAAACAGTTCAAGAAGAGCAAGCCTGTAAGTGAACTTTTTTAAATCTCAGAAAAGTGGGAAAAAAGCAAGATTTATTTTTTTTGTTTTTTCAGAGATAGCAGAGGTTAACAAGTATCAACAAGTTATAACAGTGCAGTAAATGACCCCACACAAGAGTGCTAGGCCAAAGACAGATAAAATGCAAGTTTTGAGAAAAAAACGATTTTAAAAATAAGTGCAAACAGGAAATTCAGTAAACAGCTCTAGGTTGTGCTCTAAATACAGTTACTAATGCAGAAATCAAATTTAACAAGCCAGAAAATGCTCAAAATAGGCGGCTATGCAGAAAAACTTAGCAAATAAACAGAGGAAAAATACTTAAAGTCTCAAAAGTGGCTCCTTTCTTCTCTCAGCATTTTCTCCTCTTGGTGGGTGCTTCACCAACAGCCAACACGCCTGAAAAGATGCCAAAACCACGAGGCAACCTGGTTTTAAGAGAGGAAGATGAAGGAGTTTTGGAATTGACCCAAAATGGCCAATAAAACTACAGTTTCAAGTCAGTAACCACTCCCACAGGGGCAGGCAGGCTGCTCAATGTTTTTCACTGCCACTGATCAACAGAGAGTCTTTCCTTTAGCCCAAGCAAAAAATGGCCTCACAGAAACTTACAAACAGTTCAAGAAGAGCAAGCCTGTAAGTGAACATTTTTAAATCTCAGAAAAGTGGGAAAAAAGCAAGATTTATTTTTTTTGTTTTTTCAGAGATAGCAGAGGTTAACAAGTATCAACAAGTTATAACAGTGCAGTAAATGACCCCACACAAGAGTGCTAGGCCAAAGACAGATAAAATGCAAGTTTTAAGAAAAAAACGATTTTAAAAATAAGTGCAAACAGGAAATTCAGTAAACAGCTCTAGGTTGTGCTCTAAATACAGTTACTAATGCAGAAATCAAATTTAACAAGCCAGAAAATGCTCAAAATAGGTGGCTATGCAGAAAAACTTAGCAAATAAACAGAGGAAAAATACTTAGAGTCTCAAAAGTGGCTCCTTTCTTCTCTCAGCATTTTCTCCTCTTGGTGGGTGCTTCACCAACAGCCAACAAGCCTGAAAAGATGCCAAAACCATGAGGCAACCAGGTTTTAAGAGAGGAAGATGAAGGAGTTTTGGAATTGACCCAAAATGGCCAATAAAACTACAGTTTCAAGTCAGTAACCACTCCCACAGGGGCAGGCAGGCTGCTCAATGTTTTTATATATGTTTTTATATTTGAGGATATCCCTGCAGAAGTCTTAATAGGGAATTATTTTGATAGCATAATACCTTGTGAGTATGCAGTGACAAGCAGTCAAGCTTGGAGATAGGCACGTAGGTCTGGTAGCCTGGGGGAGACCCAGACAGTTCCTATGCCTGAAGCTGGGGCTGATGATGTGGTTACTTCAGGAAGGTAGCTACCTTGTAGCAGTGACCCTGAAGGTGAAGCACAGCTGCTGGCAGGTACTGGTGTTCCTGTGGACATGGTGACTATAAGGACAGATGTAAGTGGTGGTGTCCAGGCAGTGAGGCACCGCTGGCAGAGGATACTAGGCTTCCTGTGGAAGGGGAGCTAGGAGGAGTCATGAAAGAACAGTTCAGACAGGAACAACTTTCAGACCCTACCTTATGAGGCTTGAGGGAGGTAGCTAAGGAGGCACCTGATGCTCAAGAAGAAGGGGAGTCTATATGCTGGAATGGAGAGTGGATCCCTGTGGGAGGGCTAGAAAGTGAGGCAATATGGCAGTTGGTAGAGTCCAGAGTCTTAAATCTGGCACCTCTAGTCATAGCCTATGATATTTATTTTGCTGATAACAAAGGGTTACTGTATGGATACTGGACCCCTGAGGGAGGGCTAGAAGGTGAGGTAGTATGGCAGTTAATGGTGCCCAGAGCCTACCATCTGGCACCTCTAGCCATAGCCCGTCACATTTCTTTTGCAGGTCATATGGGCATAAGGCATACCAAGAGATGTATTGTGCATTACTTTAATTGGCCGTGGATTCCAAAAGTTGGTGATGTTAAGTACATGGTAAACTTAGCAGGCATGAGAGATTGCAAAAGCTGGTGATGTTAGCTACATGGTAAACTTAGCAGGCAGGAGACAGGGACATAAGTTGTATCATGTTAATATAATGAGACATTATCATGATAGGGAGGCCCTGGTGCTGAGTATTCACAGTGGACAGCAGGAGGAGTCTGAGGGAGATCTGATGATTCATCTTCTCAGTGATGCTTGGACTGACACTTTTGTGGGAGAGGCAGGAATATCTCAGCAGCTACCTCCTATTCAGGTTAAAGAAATACAAGCAGTGTTACAGGAATTTAGGGGCATGTTCACCAGGAAACCTGGGTGTACTAACCTAGTGCAGTACCATGTGGATATAGGATCCAAAGGCCTATTAAGCAAGCTCCTTATAGGGTACCTGAGTGAGTCAAACAGATTTTGAAGGAGGAAACAAAGGAGATGTTGTAGCTGGGGGTGATCCAGGAGTCCAGTAGTCCTTGGGCTTTCCCAGTAGTATTGGTACTAAAGAAAGATGGCAGTGTAAGATTCTGCATAGACTACAGAAAGTTAAGTAGTTATACAGAATCAGATGTGTACCCCATGCCTAGAGCATATGAAGCTTTAGAACAGCTGGGTGGGGCTACATATTTGACCACTATTGATCTGACCAAGTGATATTGGCAGGTGCCCTTGACTCCCATTGCTAGAGAGAAGTCAGCTGTTATAACAACTTTTGGATTAGATGAGTTTACAAGGATGCACTTTGGGATGATGAATCCTCTGGCAACCTTCCAGAGGTTAGTAGAGCATATCTTAGTAGGAGCAGGAGACTATGCTCTTGCTTATTTGGACAATATTGCCATTTACTGTCATTCCTGGCAACAGCACCTTCAACATGTCAGGGAGATCTTAGGAAGATTAAAGAGGGCAGGGTTGACCATTGAGCCTAGTAAGTGTCAGATGGGTATGGCAGAGGTCTTCTACCTAGGACATAGAGTAGGGAGGGGTAAGATTAGGTCAGAATATGGCAAAGTGGAAGCTAGCCAGGAGTGGCCTCTCCCTGTTTTCAAAATGCAGGTGAAAGCTTTCCTATGGGCAGAGGGGTACTATAGGAAATTTGTGCCCAGCTATAGTACAACAGCTGCAACCCTTACTGACCTAACAAGGAAAAAAAAGCTGGACATGGTAGTGTGGACCACAGATTATGAGCAGGCATTCCAGAAGCTTGAAAAGGTTTGGGGAGGACCCCTTGCATTCGCCAGTCCTGATTACAGCAATGTCAATGCAGAAGGATTCTCAAGACAAGGTATTAGCTCATACACTTTCAGACGGCCCCATTTTTTTCAAGCAATGATTTTCTAGGGTGACTTAAAAATCTAGCTTGAGTCTTCAAAGGGGAGAGAACTGTGAGGATATCAGATATTGTTATCTGTGCTAGCATGACTGTCTGGAGTTTTGTAAATCATTGTAAATAAATCCTGTGTTATATAGGCCAGCATGACTAACTATTTTGGTTTATGTAAAATGTTAGAATTAAACAGTGTTCTTCTGGCTGACCAAATGTACACCTTTTAAAAAGAATTCTGAATGCAGGTTGTGCCAGTCAGCTGACCTAGAGTGATGTCATTGTATGCCAGAACTGAAAGGAATGGAATCTCCACAGCAGGTGTTTTTGTTTACTTTTCAAAAGTTCACAATTACGCTAAATGAATGATGCACCAGGGAGCCACGCTAAAATTCAAAGGCTTTATTGCTTCTTAGTACTCCGGACATTAAGCGCTTTCATCCACATCAAATGTGGACTTCCTCAGAATGCCCAGTGCATTAAACACAAAACCTTAAATACCATAATTATTGGCGCCAAAACTACATTAATTGTCAATTAGATAACTATTAATAAAAAACATAATATATTAAACATATTAAAAACATTAATTACAAAATTAAACATTAAATACAAAATATGTTTCAGAGCATGGAGGTGTTATAATAATACTTACTGACTTCTCTTAAAGGGCTACAATACATTAAAACTGTGTAAAATTTATTTTGTATTGTTTGGTCACTTTTAATTCTGCATAATGACTGTAGAAATTGTTACAGTTAGTTTATAACTGTCGGGAAGAACAGTCATTATGCAGAATTAAAAGTGACCAAACAATACATAATAAATTTTACACAGTTTTAATGTATTGTAGCCCTTTAAGAGAAGTCATAACACCTCCACACTCTGAAACATATTTTGTATTTTATTTAATGTTTACTTTTTTAATTAATGTTTTTAATATGTTTAATATATTATGGTTTTTGTTAATAATTATCTAACTGACAATTAATGTAGTTTTGGCGCCAATAATTATGGTATTTAATGTTTTGTGTTTAATGCACTGGGCATTCTGAGGAAGTTCACATTTGATGTGGATGAAAGCGCTTAATGTCCGGAGTACTAAGGAACAATAAAGCATTTGGATTTTAGCGTGGCTCCCTGGTGCATCATTCATTTAGCGTAATTGTGGTGCTGTTTTGATTTTTTTGTTGGATTACGCCAGAACTCATTATTTACTTTTCAAAAGTCTGAAACGAGAGAGTAGAATTTTCATAACAGCTTTCTGTGACTTTTCAAAGATTTTCCTATAAAAAGCAGATTCTGAGTCAGTTAAATTTGAGTGTTATTTAGTTCAGTTGTTCAGTTGAATTGCATCAGTTGTTCGGTAGACAGAGGTTGCTTTCTAGATCAACATTTATCATGCAGAGTTTTTCAGAGCTGTTCAGTAGAAATAATAGAATTTGCTACTCCAGTCATTGAGGGCCAGACAACAGCCTGAAGAGTGAACATATATTCTTATTTTGCTTGCAGAAGTAAGAGTATCATCTTGCCTTGCTGACTTATTGAGATTAGACAGGGACAGTTAATCTTTAGACAGTTAGGAAGCTACAGTCAGATAGAGTTTTTCTTCAATCAGTGTGAAACCTATCCTTTAGTGTTATTTTAATAATTTCTGTGTGTGAAACTCTCTAGTTTATTGAAATCAGTTATTCAGTGTATATATGTTTTAAATATTTTTTTTATTTATTAAACATTTCACTTCCTTTTATTGTGGCTGGTTACTGCAAAAGCACTGTTAGTAACTTGAGACTGTTTATGCTTATTGTGACAACATCAGGGTCATGCCGAAAAGCCTTATTGCTTGGATTTTCATGCTACTGTATATATGTATATAAATATTTATTTTACCCAATACAATTGAGCACTCCTTTTGAAGGGTATCATGGTATTTTGACTGGTGGCAGCATTACTGTGTAATTTGGGAAAAAATGGACGTAGCAGGTAAATCTGCCAGTCTTTCCCAAGAGTGTTTGTATGTGTGATTATCAAATATTAGAGACTGAGTGTGCCATATACCTAGAAATGGGCACAGTGTTCTGCAGTGAGTAGTATGACGACTCATTTGGGATCTGGATTGAAGCACATAGTCCAGTCCCATGTTTGGAGCATGTTCCCAGTGTACTCTTAGGGGAAATTGCATGTGCTGACCCTGCTTTCAGTGACGCTCCCTTCCCGAAGACAGTGGTGAGGACTGAGGCTCCTTAGTTACTGCCCCAGGTTTAAGTAGGGGGGGGTCATCATGTCACAATCCCCATTGTGCATTGTTTAGGCAAAGACGGTTTTCAAAAGCTTCCAACATAAGACAGAATCTAGATAATATTACAGTACTGCTGCTCAATACTAGGAATTTTAATAAAAAACTCCACTTCCAGTAGACCATCATTACCTTAGAATGCATTGAGTTATGCAATGTCACACAGACCTGCTTCAAGACTATTGAGAGCTCCCCTTCAAAACAAGGCTTCAATGCTTACATTACATTCAGACCTACTGTACCGCATAAAGTCACTAAAGGTGGTATGGTCTCTATATTCCTAAAGCAAAACTTCACCTGCATACTCATTAGACAGGATAACAACCTGAAACTCCTCCATGCCCAACTTGCCATTAACCAAACCCCATATCACACTGTAGCTAACTATAAGTCCCCATTTATGTGTCCCTTGTACCATACCTTCTACCTGACTAATATAGAATCCCTAAGCATTTAGCCAACAACCATTCTCCTATGTGATATCAAGTAGCCTTCCATCAAATGGGAGACTTATAAATCCCCCAACATGTATGACTGAAGATTTCTTGACTTTATAAATACAAACTCGCTGGCCTGTTAGTCCACGCTCTAGTGGAGACAAACCTCCTGGACCTGGTTCTCACCAACATGGGACAATCCTGTTCCCTACCAGTTGTAACCTCCTCCTCCCTCCTAATCAAATCAGACCATAAATGCATCATATTTGCTCAAGGCTGGAATCTGGAAATATCTATTAACTCAGTATTCAGAGATTATGCTAAAGCAAATCTTTTACAACTGAGTGTTCTCCTGGCTAAATTAATTCAACATTCTCTTCCATGCTGAAGAACTCACTGTGAATGTATAATCCTTCACTGGCAAGTTCTATGCACATATAATTAGCTGTATAGATGCAGCTGTCTCCCTCCAAAGTAAATACAATGGCAAATTCAAAAATAAACCCCCTGTGGTGGAACCCAAATATAAACAGTGCTACAGTAAAAGGAAAAAGCTCATTGCATGTAAAAAATAACGATAACTCTCCAAATGCCAGAAATGCTTCTGCTAAACTTAACAGGGAACCCTGCTCCCTGATCAAATCAATCAAGTTCAGATACCAGATAAAAATAGCCACCCATGCAAAAAAGTATCATATAACCTTCTTCAACTATGTTAGAAACCTCAGAAATAAGGTCAGAACTGCTTAGAACTACTAGTAAACAATATCACATACTCTGACCCAGAGGATATAGCCAATCTACTAGTAGATAAAAAAATATTTCCAACTTCATCTCCCCACATTCTTAAAACACATACCAGCACCCCTCCCCTTTTTTTCTACAAACAAGTCCTCAAAGCACTAGCCAAGACAACAACCCTACTTATATGGGGCTGGATAACATACCAGGTAGCTTACTGGTCAGCCTGAAATAGAATCTTTCAAAACTCCAACAGAGGCTATTTAATATTAGCCTCCAAATGGGGTTCAAGTTGGATGAGTGGTGGACTGCAACAGTCATCTCCCTGAACAAAATTAGGGCATCAATGGACCCAAGCAATTATAGATCAAAAAGCCTGACCAGCCTCATGTGTAATGCTATGGAAAGGATTACTCTGGAATTGATAAATAAGGACATAGATAATCTACAAACTCTTAACCGGAGCAAATTAAGTTTTGTCAAGGGCAGATCCTGACAAATTAATCTGGTTGACTTCCCAAAGTTAGGGACTTGAGAACCCATGCTGACAATGAACTTTCAATCATCATGTATCCACTTTTGTAAGAAAGTCCTTTATCATTACACAGCTCATTAGTAAGGATATGGTATCCCTGTCTAGGGAGGTGATTATTCCACTCTATTCTGCCCTTATTAGGCCAATTATTGAGTATAATGCCCCCTTCAATATGTACCTGCCCAACCACGTGGCATAAGATGAATGACTATAGTGCTTTCTCACCAAAAAATAAAAGGCCTAAATCATAAAAGGTACACTGACCATCTCAAAGCCTTCTGCATCTTCTTGGTATCATACAGACTACTGAGGGGTGATGGATGCCTCATTTACAGAGCCTAAACCCAACACTTACTTTCAGACCTACTGCACAGCCACAAATCAAATAGTGGCAGAAACACCTGCTCAAGAGATCTTAATCTCTTCAGCAACTTAGATAGAACATGGTGAAAGAATAGATATGTTTCCTAAAGAATACCACTTCTCTGGAATTGTCTTCTTCCACATAAAGCAAAGTAGGTCCGTTACTCTATTCAAGTGTAATCTGGATGAATGGAAGGGAAACCACAAGTTCTCCTCTGGATTAACACCTTTGTGTCTTATATATAGGGGTAACATTTAAATGTCTGCAGAACTCTCGTTATTCATGGTTAAATTATAAGAAGCTCTGGGTTAAATAAAAAGCCTCTGGATTAATCGTACTTGTAATACTCAGGGAAATAAACATCTTGGGAATGCATGGACAGGCTTCTAAAGATCGTCATGGATTAATAGCTTAGTAAGTACCTATGATCTTATAAACAAAACTCTCATTCTGATGGCACTGGTTTGTCAAATTAATTCACCCATTCCACTCTACAGATCCCCAGATTTGTTTTACTCATTTAAAGTCCCAAAACTTATGTATATTGCCTGTCAAACTGTCCCAACATCAGCACTCCCCCTTCCCTCTTTCAGTTTCTGGGAGATCTGTTCATGGTGTTCTGAACCATTTATGCTATTGTATATAATTGTCCCATATTACAGGGAATCTTTTCAGTTTTGCTATCCCTTTTTAAGCACCTGGTCCATGTAGGTTTAGAAAATGTTATATTTTCTTTATTCCTACTTTTGTCTTAATTTCTCCATCTGCTTCCCATATTTATGCTTACTAAGGACTTCATAGATGGTACCACATTTTTAATTCTTCACTTTTACCTCACCGCTCATCCCACAATCACTTCTGTTCATCCATTTCTACTCATTCCTCAAACTCTTTACTTCTTTTTTTCTTTGTCCAATCCATAATAACCATCTTCAGCTATTCAAATTGAACCCAGCCTCCTTCAAGCAGTTTGTATTTACCTCAAAAATGCTCCCAAACAATAAACCCTTCATACTGCCCATTACTCTTAAAAACAAATCCCTCATGATGTTGATTCCTCTGTTTCACCAACCCCTCCAGTATACAGTCCAACTCTCAATTCGGATCTCTGTATTATTTCAAAGCCCCTACCCTGATCACTCCTACTAAGGCTTCCAAGTTTCCGTTCAGTTCCCAAGCATATTGTTTCACAATGTCATAAGCTGTGCTATCTAGCCACTGAAATCTTCTCTAATACAGCTCAGCAAGCTCCTGCCTGGTACCCTGCAGAGTTCTACAGCAGCAGAGAGACAAAAGAGAGACTTTGGAGTGATTAAGTATAATTTTCTGCATTTTCTTGCTGCCTTTAGCTAATTCCACCTAAAACGCCAATTTTATAGAGTTTCTGTGATTTAAAAAGCTTGTTTCATCTACATATTGTACTTATTTTACTGCCTGCACTTTAACAAATTTGTTTTTGTGTTTAAATTACCTGTTTAACTGTTGTAGGCTACACATTCAAGTGTAATAGCCATTTCTGTGCATTTAAAGTGTTTTTTTTATTGTATCTGATTTATTTTCTGAAAAAAACAAAAAAATATACTTGTTTTCCCACCTTTCTAAGCAAGTATAGTCCAGTTTTCAGGTTAGTGCTGAATTCAGGGCTGTGTTACAAGTTTCTGTGTTTGCCCATACCTGACTGGGATAGAAGGAAGTTTCTCTGTTCACTGTGAGAGAGGGAGCTTTGAGCAGCCTATCTGTCCCTGGAGGAGTGGTTTCAGCCCAGAAATTAGTAGTTTATTGGCCATTTTGGGCTAATTTATATCTCTTTCATTTCCCTGCTATAAAACCCACATTTACAAGGTTTTGTGCTGGTATGCAGCTCAGCAAGATCCTGCCTGGAGCCCTGCAGAGTTCTACAGTGGCAGAGACACAAAAGAGAGACTTTGGAGTAATTATCATTTTTCTGCATTTTCTTGCTGCCTTTAGCTAATTCTGCATAAAACATCAATTTTGTAGAGTTTCTGTGATTTAAAAAGCTTGTTTCAGCTACATATTGTACTTATTTTGCTGCCTGCACTTTAACAAATTCGTTTTTGTGTTTAAATTACCTATTTAACTGTTGTAGGCTACACACTCAAATGTGATAGCCATTTCTGTGCATTTAAAGTGGTTTTCTTATTGTATCTGCTTTATTTTCTGAAAACAAATAAAAAAACAAAAAAAAGCTCTTGTTTTCCCACCTTTCTAAGCTAGTATAATCCAGTTTTCAGGTTAGTGCTGAATTCAGGACTATGTTACAAGTTTCTGTGTTTGCCCATACCTTACTTGGATAGAAGGAAGTTTCTCTGTTCACTGTGAGAGAGTGAGCTTTGAGAAACCTATCTGTCCCTGGAGGAGTGGTTTCAGCCCAGAAATTAGTAGTTTATTGGCCATTTTGGGCTAATTTCTATCTCTTTCATTTCCCTGCTATAAATCCCGCATTTGCAAGGTTTTTGTGCTAGTATACAGCTCAGCAAGCTCCTGCCTGGTGCCCTGCAGAGTTCTACAGCAGCAGAGAGACAAAAGAGAGACTTTGGAGTGATTAAGTTTCATTTCCCTGCTATAAATCCCGTATTTGGGCAGTTTTGTGTGCCGGGTAGTGCTGGTTAGCTAGGGTATAACTATTCCCGGCTCCACAAAGTCTACTCTTCAATTTTTCCCTTGGAACTAGACAAACTTTCAACTTAAGCACTCAAACCATTAACTTCTCATCCCGGCACTTGCTCAAAACTCATAGCAAGCACTAATAAACCTTAGCACTAGACCCCCCCCCTATACTGTAGAGAAGGACAAGGCTCTCTATTCGACCTTACCAGCCAATCAGTAAAACAGTTCACTGTACCTATCCAGGCATGTCCAAAGGGCAGTTTCAGGTGTACTCTCCGGTCCAACTGGTGAATCTGGGCATTTTGAGGCAATGTTACAATTGCCTCATGTACACAGACAACCCTCCCCTCTTTCCACCAAACACTGATACATGCGAGAGATGCAATTATACAGCCAAACTGGAGGCTAAGCTCTCTCAACCCAAGACTGGACCAGGCAGTCAAGAGGAGAAGGGAATTACTTGCATCACACCAGTAGTCTCACATAGACCTATAAAACCAGCACTGGCAAAAAACACACATAAATACATGAAAACATACTCGGAGGCTCTAAATAAAAATCTGCAAAAGTAACAGAGACCTCCAAAGCAGACATCCAAGCAACCTCCACCCCCTAACACAAACCATGAAACACATACTTCACAAAACCAGTGTGCCACACAATCACAGCCCTTAAGGCAAAATAACATACCCAACACACTAGTAATAGGTGACTCTATAGTCAGGCACACTGACATCCCACTCACTAGGCTGAACAAGGAGAAGGTTACTGTTAGCTGCCTGTCAGGTGCCAGGATCCGCCACATAACACAAGCACTCAGGTCACTCCAGAACAAGTACAAATATGACTCTGTGATTGTCCATGTTGGTGTGAATGACCTAAGTCATACCTCCTTGAACTACATGAAAAGAGACATGGAGGAGCCCTCTGATCACGCAGCCCAGGCCAGTATGACCCTGACCCTGAGTAGCATCTTACCCTCACCAAGAATGATACCACTGTATAGAGAAAAAATTATCAATTTCAACAACTGGATAAGCTTCTGGTGTCATTCAAAGGGGATTCAGTGTCTGTCAGCCTGGGATGACATGCTCGACAAGCCACGCTGCTTCGCAAGAGACGGCTTGCACCTGTCACCCTTAGGATTTTGAATACTGGCCAAGGCTCTTGCCACGCCCATAGTGCCTTTTTTAGGCAAGGCTCAAAAGACAAACCCACCGCCGTAAATAGCACAAGTAACAAAAAACTGAGGGTAATGCTACTCAATGCCAGAAGTCTAAACCTCAAAATGCACACACTCGAGGCACTCCTCAGTATGGAGAAAACTGATATATGTGCAGTAACAGAAACCTGGTTTAAGGCTCCAGAGAGCACCCCTGCACTACCAGGCTACAACTCATACCATACATTTTGGCCACAAAACCCGGACCGAAATACAAAAGGCGAGGGAGTATCCATATTCATCAAGGATACCCACACCTCCAGGTTAGTGGCACAGCACGATGCTTCAGAGATCATCCACGTGCAACTAACAACAGGCAAAATTGCTATTCAAATTATAGCTTGCTACAGATCACCAACCATGTCCCAGGACCCCCACTTCGCATTCCTGGAAACTCTGGGAAACATAAAGGTTCTACCAAACATCCTGATATTGGGTGATTTCGATTACCCAAACATTAACTGGGAGAACTACTCAAGTACAAACTCCCTTGCCCAACATTTCCTAGAATTTATAAACTCAAACACCCTGGATCAACTGGTCAACACCCCCATCAGAGGTGACAACATATTGGACCTGGTCATCACCAACATGGGTGACCAGTGTTCCACACCAGAGGTCAACCCCTCGCTGGTTAGATCTGACCACAAAGTAATCACTTTGGATATCCACATTCCGCCACCACCCCTGGTCAAAGAAACCACCATGAAAAACTTTTCAAAAGCCAACTTCACGTTACTTAAGACTGAGGTGGGAAGTTTCAAAGCCCCCATGCTAAAGGATAACGCTTTCCAAGCTGCAAAATCCTTTACTAATGCACTCTATGGGCACCTACAAGAATGCATGGATTGTGCTATCCCAAACAAAACCAAGACTCACTCCACCAAGAAAAGGAAACCAGTCTGGTGGACCCCTGCCATAAACAAGCTATACAATAGAAGGAGGAAACTAGTACAGAAAAGAGTAAAATTCCAAGAAGGGAAGACATCCCTGATGAGTATCAGCAAGAAACTAAATTCCCTCATAAAATCATCCAAGGCTAGCTTCGAAAGAAAAATTGCCATGGACTCCAAAGATAACCACAAGGCATTCTTTAGCTATGCCAAGAATCTAAGTGGCAATTCTCAGATCTTCACGGAGTTAGGGCAGAATGGCACAAAATACACTGACTGACCGATATAGCCAACATCCTGGCAGACAGGTTCAGTGCAAACCTCACGCCCCTCTCACCCCCAAAAGGGCCCATAACTATACCAGAAGAATGTAGTGCCCCTGAAATCACAGACACTCAGGTTAAAACAGCCCTCTCCAAAGCCAAAAACACAGCATGAATGGGACCGGATGGTGTCCCAGGCTGCGTCCTACATGAGCTCAAAGATGAACTAACCCCTCACCTAAACACACTGTTTAAACTCAGCCTCTCCACAGGCTACATGCCCACAGAGTGGTGCACAGCAACGGTTATTCCGCTCCAAAAAGGTGGAGCCACAACGGACCCTGGGAACTATCACCCTATAAGCCTGACTAGCTTGGTCTGCAAAGCTATGGAGTGCATCATCATGGATCTCATTAACAGAGACATTGGAAACCTCCAAACACTGGACCCTACCCAGTTCAGCTTTATTAAGGGCAGATCATGCCTCTTAAACCTGGTGGACTTCTTTGAGAGTTACCATGGCTATAGATGAGGGAAAGGTGGTCCACACTGCCTACCTAGACCTCACAAAGGCCTTCAACACCATTCCCCACTCAGGTATTATAGACAAGCTCACCAGCCTGAACATAAACCCCTAATTCACAAGATGGGTTGCCAACTGGCTCACTGACAGAACCCACATGGTAAGAGTTGTGGGAGCTAGATCTGACTCTAAACTGGTTACAAGTGGCATTCCCCAGGGCTCAGTTTTAGGACCCCTCCTGTTTGGCATATACTTATCAGAGGTACAGGCAAACACAGGAGGACTATGGCTGACCAAGTTCACAGACGACTGCAAACTAGGGACTATAATTGACTCTCTGACTGACACAGACATCCTCCAAAAGGGTCTCACTGAGACAGATACCTGGTGTCAAAACCATGGCCTCAAGCTAAATGCCAAAAAGTGCATAGTCATCAACTTTGGAAAAAACAAAGTACCCACAAACTACCACATAGGTGGTAGCCCCCTAAATATGGAAGACGTAATAAGGGATCTGGGGACCCAAGTAGATAGTAACCTCTCCTTTGATAATCACATTGCCAAAGTGGTTAGAAAATCCTTCTATGTAGCTCACCTAACCACAAAAGGGTTTGCATCCAGAATGAAAGAGGTCATTGGCCCCCTCTACGCATCACTCATCAGACCCATCATACAGTACAATGCCCCATTTGGGGTGTACCTTACAAGACACCTGCAACAACTGGAAAGACCACAGAAGTACCTCACCAAGAGGATTACTGGCCTCAAGCAGATACCCTATGCAGCTCGACTGAAGAAACTCCAGCTGTACTCGGTTGCATACTGCCCACTCAGAGGTGATCTCTGCCTGACATACAAGGCCATGTCCAACCCAGAATTGATGGACATGCTCCACCTAAAGAAAACCATATCCCCTCAAGCCACACACTCCAGGGATCTAAACCTCACCACAGCAATAAATAGGACGTGCTGGAGGGATAGATTCCTGTCCCAGATACTTCCCATGCTCTGGAACAAGATTCCAATCTACATTAGGCAGAGATCCTCGCTAACCCTCTACAAGAGAAACCTTGATGAGTGGATGGGAAACAGAAAGTTTTCCCCAGGGATCACTTCAATGGCTCTGCTGGACAGAGGCACAGGGAACTAATCTAAGGGGGCAGCGAAAGCCAACACACTCCGGCTAGGCTTATAAATGCCTTCAGGCAGATAGCCTAGTACCTACCTATGAACTATGAACCTATGAACCTATGAACTCCTTTACTTTGTACATTTCTTAGCAGGACAAAAGCTGTAGTAGCCACCATCGTGTGCAGATAGAAGTCTAGCATCCTCACCCCATTTTCTAGAAAGGTTCTCTCTATTTTTCACTATCCTACTGTCTCTCTTTCTTACCATACAGACCTCTCACATATATCTGTATTCGAAGCATCCATTTCCTATCATTACACAATAGTGAAATATTTCAAAGTGCATACAAGCCCCTTTGGAGAATCATCATTTGAATAAAAAAACAGAAATACACTGAAATATAGACATAATGTAGCACTTTTTACTGGACTAACATAGGTTTTGAAATTACATGAGATTTGGGCTAGTTGGAAACCTTTCTTGGAAGTTATTAAGTTAATTATGTTAGATACAATGCTTAAATATTCCTGCTTAAATATTCACCTGTGTGTAGAAAAAGAAATACATATTTTTTTCTTAGTGGCTAAATAAAGACACTTGAAAAATCTCAGACTGGAAAAAAGTGTAGCTTGGATGCTTAGACACAGACACATTAGAATCAAATTAATTCTTCTTGTCAGCATATAAACCTTATTTGACCAACTCCCCAATAACATCTTAATCTGTTGCATAATATTTTCGTAATTAATATGAACTAATCCCTCCCCTGTTTCATCTGTTTTAAACCTAAGTAATTGAAGAATGTTCATATCCTAGGCATCACCAGATCTAACGTATCTGTAGCTAACATTCAATCATCAGCAAAGACAAAAATTTCCATTTACATTGTATGCTGACCAAAAAACAAAAAAAATTCTAATTCTTTGGGCTAGGATTTCAATTGCCAGAATAAATAAAGATGTATATAGTATACATTCCTGCCTTGTACCTCTACTAATTGTTATGTCCTGAGGTAACTCTCCATTGACCACCAAACTCACCCTCTTTAAACTTTAAATAGGATTAATCACTCAACAGAATCAAAGGTCTTATGTATGACAAAAAGATTGTGTCTATCTCTTCCCAACCCCCTTTTTTGAGTCTGTTCAACAAATTCTCTCAAATGCCACCAACTATCTTCAGCTGAGTGCCCCCTTTACAAAACCTCTTTGTCCTCTATCCACTAATTCTGGCAGACAATCCTGAAGCCTTCTCGTAAAGATAGTTGCCAAAATCTTTGTACTTCATTGATCAATGAAATAGGCCTACAATTCCCTGGTTGTTGTCTGTCCTACCATTCCTTTGGAATGAGTACCACCACAATGACCCTTGTAAATGACTCTGTCAGGAATCCTACCACCCCCAAATTACATACCTTATCTAGTTGATTCAATAATAATGCACCAAATTCTATATGACTTGGCTGGCATTCATTCACTCCCTGGAGTTTTCCCTAGTTGCTGTTTAGTTAAGGTATCATAAATCTCCTGCATCCCTGTTTTCATCTAAAGTTTCTTATGCTGTCACTTGTAGCCTATTTCCCTGCCACCCAAATCTCACACTATCTTATCTACCTGCCTCCCATATCTTCATGGATACTTGTGTATAATGGACTAAAACATTTCTAGAAGGTGTTCTTTATGCCCTCTTCATGTGTGTGTATAATGTTCCAGCCTTCCTCCATATTTCTATAACTAATTGTTTCATCCTTTTTTCTTTAACCTTTTGAGCTAATCACCTTCTACTGCCATAATTCAAACTTTTTAACATGTGAGATAAGTCTTTGTGTCATTACCTCTTTCTCATTCTGGGTAGAACTCCAGACATCCTCATCCATTTCTTTGCATAATTGTCTCAGGCAAGCCTTCCAATCATTTTTTCTCTACCCCTCTTACCCATTGCCTTTCTAAACTCATCAAATGCTCCTTGATAACACACTTCAGACTGTCATACCAGTTTTTCATCTTGTGAGTATCTCCCCCTTTCATCACTACGACTTAATACTATAGCTATTCTTTTTAGTCATTCTAGCATGTCTGGAGTATGTTCTACTGCCAGGGCTTCCATCTTCACATGTTTCTTTTATCTGACTGGCAATGGATAGATACCATTAAGACTACGAGGGTGTGATCTGAAAAACATCTTCTTCCTATTTGTATGTCTTTTCAAGTAGAATCCATTTCCCTGTTTTTCCAAATGACAGTCTTACTACTCTAGAGATAGGTATATTCTCTAGATTCTGGATTCTTTCATCCCCAAATATTCACCCATCCCTTCTCCCACATTTTAAACATCCTACTTCACATTCCTTTCCCTATGACCTAATTTACTATTCATACTCTAATTAACTACTAGATTAAAGTCCTCCCTATATGTTCTTGCTGACATTGTGGCAAAACTTGTTGCCAGTGATAATAAAAGTTC
The DNA here is from genome assembly GCF_019279795.1 of Protopterus annectens. Lineage (NCBI taxonomy): Eukaryota > Metazoa > Chordata > Ceratodontiformes > Protopteridae > Protopterus > Protopterus annectens. The sequence goes on along the minus strand of NC_056733.1, from coordinate 82,201,427 downwards.
TCAAAAAAGGCAAGAGAGTCAACATTACGACCATATATCATTCCTACTTTCCATTCTTGCACCAACATTTCTAATCCTATCATTAGCCATCTACTTTCTTTAAACTCATTCACATCTTAATCTTTACCACCAGGATTTTTCTCACCATAAGTACCCCCCCCCCCCCCTTACTGCTATATCCTATTATTATGTAGTCTATTTCTTTTAACTTCATTGCTTCTTTTCCTTTCAACTTAATCTCCTGTAACAGAACTACTCCTACACTAACTCTTTTCAATTTCCTCCCAATCCTTTATCTTTTGCATTCCAAGTAATCATATTCAAATAACTCTCCCACCTTTGAAATACCAGCCCTCTTCCTGACTCAGCTCCAACTCCCCTTTCCTAGGCGGGGTCTAAAGAGACACTTGGACCCACCCTGGATCTATGCCCAGCTCCACAAGCGGAGCTGGTACTAGGAGCTAGAATAGCTGGTGGATTGCATGGAAAATCCCTCTGCCCTCTTTATACATATATCTTTAAGAAAAGTCTCTCCCTAACGAAGTTAGAGCATGACATGAGCATTTATATATGTATATATATATATATATATATATATATATATATATATATATATATATATATATATATATATATATATAGATATATATACACACACACACACACACACACACACACACACACACACACACACACACACACACACACACACACACACACACAAACACAAAAACAGCTCCAGCATCCATGAGCACAAACATGTAATGCAGACTTGCATAAATATCTTTGCCATTAAAGTGGAATTTATACACGCCATTGCCTTTTTATTTATTCAGTTATGCATTACATGTTTGTGCCCATGAGTGCTGGAGCTGTTTTTGTATTTGTCATCTTTCCTCTGTGGCACCTGATATCGTGCACCATTTTTTTCTGTGTTTTATTATATGTGTATATATATATATATATATATATGGGTCTATATTGAAATGCCAGATTTCACTAGTTTGACATTTCAATGTATCTCGCACACTGCAACTAACTATACCAAGTAAGCTGAAAAAACAAAAACACTGTTTTTTCAGGGGGAGCAAGTCTCTTGCACCCTCAGATCGCACAACAGTGGGGAATAAGGAACCACTCCTTACTCCATAGTTGTCAATCTTGCAAAAATAATCAGCAACTCACCCAGTATGCTCTTTTTCAAAGAACAGCATACACAAATGCATTCATTCATTCACACATACATTCAAATACATGTAAACATCACACATACATGACTACTCAAGCTCACATTCAAATGGCCAAATTTAAATTTAGTCAACATATATCAATAAAACAAATTCAATGTACTGCAATACAAAGGTAAATTCGGCCATCTGGATTCTGACACAAGTCAATACACCAGATATACATACATATATATATATATATATATATATATATATATATATATATATATATATGCATACATACACATGTGTGTGTGTGTGTGTGTATGTGTGTGTGTGTGTGTAGTATACACACACACAAATATATATATATATATATATATATATATATATATATATATATATATAGACACACACACATATACATATCTACCTAAGTTTTGCTGATCTTGGTGATCATTTCTGTTAAAATTGCCTCATATAATTTTATTAACTTTGACTAGTTAGTGCCAGTATTTCTTCGGTAAGAGACAGTTGTTTGTTTATCTGTGGATCAGAAGATTCTTTAAATATTTTGTCTTATACATCTGCTATAGTCTCTGTGTGTTGCCCTGACCTCTACATATTTAATCTGTATTAGCAGTATCTTTACTGTTTATGTTTTTATTTACTTGCAAGATATTGTGGCTGGTATGTATTATTTATGTATGCTTTGTTATTTATTATGTTTGAAGAGGGTATTATTTAGCACTGCAGAGTAGGAAAGTAGTGATATCTGCCTCCAGTTACCCAGAGCACTTGAGCATAGTAACTGTGAGATGTTTTTTTCTAATTTATATATAGCAAAATCAGAAATGATCAGGTAACTGGCATGCTTGGTTTCTAGCCACTATCTAGAGTTATGACAGTATAACAGTGTTGAGAAGTAAGCTTTGGGGAATAGGAGAATTCTACTGTGTGTGCGTGTTTGTGTGTGCGTGTGTGCGTGTGTGTGTGTGTGTGTGTGTGTGTGTGTGTGTGTGTGTGTGTGTGTGTATGTGGATATGTGTGTGTGTATTTGAAAAGCAGTTACCATGGGTAAGTGACACAGGAAGACACAATGGTTCACAGATAGTGGTGATAAAGGGGCCTGGCATGCTAAGTCATAGACTCAGCTCTGTCCAAGTCTGGGTGTTATGTTGGAGACCCATGCTAAGGATAGCAGTTCATACTCTCTTTATACTCTTTGGACCAGGTTGCATTTGGTAACATGATTACTGAATCAGATTTTTGCACAGTTTTCTTCTTTTACTTTAACCTGTTAGGTACAAGTGGTGTGACTTGAGAGAACATTTGGTAGCCATCAGACCCAGATGAGACAGAGGAGTGGATTCAAAGATCATAGCCCCTTCCTGCCCCATACCCAAGTTGTACATTTGCAGTGGTGGGATTCAAACCCCTCCAGTGCCAGCCTGGTCCTTCACATATGGGTGGCAAGTTGTACAATCCATCACAGGTTACAGCACCTGAACCTTTAAAACATCAATTATTGACTAATAAAGGGATTGTTATGTTTGATCTGTAAGGTTTTAATGATGAGGCCATTAGACTTCTATTGGATTTGGAAATATATGATTTTCAGAAAGAACTCAAACATGAAAATGTAATGTTTATTATTCCATTAGTTAAATATGGAAAAAGGAAGTTCTTAGCCTGGGTAATTTTGGTATTATGGAATGTGGTACTCCCAATATTACAAAATCTACGTCTCTAAGATTATTCAAAAATAGATTTGACTTGTAGTTAGGAAACAAATGTTATAACCTCAGAATTTTTGAGTCTGTTTTCCATAATGCCCATTAAACCTGAGCACAGACACGCTACATATAATCTCCTCTGGGACAAAAATCAACCTGTGTTTCATAGCATGATAGGTGAACCAATCCCATTTAATCATTTTTTAATGGTTTAGTTTATGGTGAAAGTGGACAAGGACACCTAGTCACTACCATCTAACTAGATCTCAGCAACATCTTTGACTATCCATCACTGGGGGCTTGTCTGCAAGATGAGGAGGGCTGGAGGTAGGATGGAAATAGTGAGTTTGGTGGATAAATAATTAAAGAGAAGAATACAATGTGTGGTGATAACTGGGGTATAGTCATATGACAGCGAGGTAAGCTCCACCATGTTGCAGGATTGGTCCTGGATCTAGTTCTGTTCAACATGTTCACTGAAGATATCTTACAAGACTTTGTCAGTGACAGAAGTAGCAGACACCAGAGGGGTTTAAAATAGCATCAGACTGGTCAGACAGGTGACACTCAAGGTTCATAAACAAAAGTACTTTCTGTATCCTTAGTGGAACACATTCCAGAGATAAAGAGGTAATTATCCTATTGATTAATTTCCTGGTCATATCCCTTCTGGAGTACAATATGTAGTTCTGAGGCTGTTTATAGAAAACAAAAGTAATCATTGTGTTGAAAACATTCAGAGAAAAATGCATAGAAAATAAAAAGATAGGTGGCAAAGGCAATGAGGTATGCCTGGACATAAGGAAAATTAAAAGAGATAAGTATGGTGAAGATTATGAAGTGCATCTGTGCAATTGGAAAATATGAGGGATAGGTGGCAAAGATGAGGTAAATGTGGAAGACTTAGGGCTCGGTAAAGGTGAGGTTTGGTGTTGGAACACGAAATAAAGAAACAGGAATGTGAGTGAACAGAGTTAAAGGAAAAAATCAAAGGAAGCAGGAGTGGGCTATGAATTTTAAATTAAGAAGACAGAGCTCAAGGAGGATATTATAAAATACTACACCCCAAAACCAGTGCTATACAGCTGAAAGAGGCTATCATACTGTGTGGGTAAGAAGCAGAACTGTTACTTTCTAAATGACATAGGATGAATGGAAAAAAACAGGAGGAAAATTGTGGGGGGGGGGGGGGAGCAGCAGCGACCTGCTATTTAAATGACTTGACCTGACAATATATCCAGTCAGTCTTCTGTCTGATAGCTATGCATGTATTCATATGTGTATCCTGATATATCAACAGAGTATTATCTATATTACCTGCCACAGCATAGTACTTCGCTACTGAGTTTTCTATTAACATAATGTATTTTGAAGATACGTGCTTTTGCTACATATAGGACTTTACCTTGAAACTTTTGGCTTTTGATCTTTCCCTGTAAAACAGCAGTGCTACTAAAGTCCCATTACCTACTGAACAAAATGAAATTGCACAGAAAAACAATGAAGCCTATTTACTTGTTGAGAAATAGAGAATGTTTACTTACTTTTTTTTTACATTTCTTCTTGGAGAAAGAACAAATACTGGATAGGGATTAGATTTACATTTAATGGGATGTTAACTGTACATTCCTTCTAAAGATTAGCACAGAGAGTTTGTTTTATTCTTTTCTGTGAATTGTCTTAAAGAAAATATGTTGAAAGACCTAAGTGGGTCATCCAGATTAGATAGAGTAGCAGTAGTAATGCAACCCATTCTGCCCTGTAGCTGACCCAGTGGTGGAAAAAAAGGCATCAGTCACATGAGTTTTCATAGCTACAGCACGGATAAATTAAATGTTCATTCATCTTACAGGTTTAAAATCTGGAACCCATATGGAACAAATTAACAGGAAACACTGGATGGAAATAGCACAGTAGCACTATTTATGTGTGCAATACGAGTAAGGAGCATTTCAGACATGGCAGCTTTTTCCAAACCGGTGTGCTGATTCTATTCATGGAGTTCCTGTATCACTGCCATCTCTTCTGTTCAGCTTGCTTGCACATGTAGTAGTGAGATTTATGTTTGCAGCTGCATTACAATCAGTATTAAACACTGTTAAATGGACACCCCCCAAAAATGTTCCCAGCCCTCGCAGAATTGAATGGTCACCTTTCGTCTCTGTTACAAAGACATTTGTATGTGCAGACCAAAGATTTTTTCCATTAGATGTGTATTTATATCACTGCTGTTTGCGCCTGCTTCAAAGCAGCAGTTACTTCTTCTGCAATTACATTGCAGCTGAGTTAAAGTGCCTTGCTTACAGTGTTGTCACACTGTTTTGCAATTTTAAGACTACATACACACCTTTTAAGAGATTGGGTATTTGCCCACTCTTGCATGTTAATAATGATTTCTAGTGAAATTTCAGTGGTAGACTTGTGGACCTGTGTTTGTGTTGTTTATTTATCATGGTTATCCTTTGCTGCCCCGGTTAGTCCCACTAGTCTGGTGACCTCTTTTCAAGGGAAACCCAAGATGGCAGTTTTACTGACTACGGGAAATTTGGCCAGGGTATCGGTGAACTTCTAATCTTTTTGATAGATATTGTGGGTTCTTTTACATCCACCTGTGCTGCCACTAACCTAGGCAGACAGGACCTTGGTTTAACTTCTTGTCTAAAGGATGGTACACTTAGGAGTGTACCGGCACTCCTGAAGGATGCACTGCAGTAAATATAATGCAATCTCATATTCATTCATTTATATATTAGTAGATGTCAGTTTAGGTTTTCTGCAAACTGCAGAGTTTTTTTCCTGCTCATTCCCTTGAAAGCTATCAGTGACTTCTGCAGTATAGCCTTGGCAGGTCCCATGCACTGCGTAGGTAGTTTCTTGTCTCCCCATTCCCCAGGATAGCCTTGGCAGGTCCCATGCAGTGGGTAGGTAGTTTCTTGTCTCCCCTCTCCCTTCCCCAGTACAGCCTTGGCAGGTCCCATGCACTTGATAGGTAGTTTCTTGTCTCCCCCTTCCCCAGTATAGCCTTGGCAGGTCCCATGCACTGGGTAGGTAGTTTCTTGTCTCCCCCTCCCTTCCCCAGTAAAGCCTTGGCAGGTCCTGTGCACTGGGTCGGTAGCTTCTTGTCTCCCCCTTCCCCAGTATAGCCTTGGCAGGTCCCATGCACTGGGTAGGTAGCTTCTTGTCTCCCCCTTCCCCAGTATAGCCTTGCAGGTCCCATGCACTGGGTAGGTAGCTTCTTGTCTCCCCCTTCCCCAGTATAACCTTGGCAGGTCCCATGCACTGGGTAGGTAGTTTCTTGTCTCCCCCTTCCCAGTATAGCCTTGGCAGGTCCCATGCACTTGGTAGGTAGCTTCTTGTCTCCCCCTTCCCCAGTATAGCCTTGCAGGTCCCATGCACTGGGTAGGTAGCTTCTTGTCTCCCCCTTCCCCAGTATAGCCTTGGCAGGTCCCATGCACTGGGTAGGTAGCTTCTTGTCTCCCCTTTCCCCAGTATAGCCTTGGCAGGTCCCATGCACTGGGTAGGTAGTTTCTTGTCTCCCCCTTCCCAGTATAGCCTTGCAGGTCCCATGCACTGGGTAGGTAGCTTCTTGTCTCCCCCTTCCCCAGTATAGCCTTGGCAGGTCCCATGCACTGGGTAGGTAGCTTCTTGTCTCCCCCTTCCCAGTATAGCCTTGGCAGGTCCCATGCACTGGGTAGGTAGTTTCTTGTCTCCCCCTTCCCCAGTATAGCCTTGGCAGGTCCCATGCACTGGGTAGTTAGCTTCTTGTCTCCCCCTTCCCAGTATAGCCTTGGCAGGTCCCATGCACTGGGTAGGTAGCTTCTTGTCTCCCCCTTCCCAGTATAGCCTTGACAGGTCCCATGCACTGGGTAGGTAGTTTCTTGTCTCCCCCTTCCCCAGTATAGCCTTGGCAGGTCCCATGCACTGGGTAGGTAGCTTCTTGTCTCCCCCTTCCCCAGTATAGCATTGGCAGGTCCCATGCACTGGGTAGGTAGTTTCTTGTCTCCCCCTTCCCCAGTATAGCCTTGGCAGGTCCCATGCACTGGGTAGGTAGTTTCTTGTCTCCCCCTTCCCCAGTATAGCATTGGCAGGTCCCATGCACTGGGTAGGTAGCTTCTTGTCTCCCCCTTCCCCAGTATAGCCTTGGCAGGTCCCATGCACTGGGTAGGTAGTTTCTTGTCTCCCCCTTCCCAGTATAGCCTTGCAGGTCTCATGCACTGGGTAGGTAGCTTCTTGTCTCCCCCTTCCCCAGTAAAGCCTTGGCAGGTCCCATGCACTGGGTAGGTAGCTTCTTGTCTCCCCCTTCCCCAGTATAACCTTGGCAGGTCCCATGCACTGGGTAGGTAGTTTCTTGTCTCCCCCTTCCCAGTAAAGCCTTGCAGGTCCCATGCACTGGGTAGGTAGCTTCTTGTCTCCCCCTTCCCCAGTATAGCCTTGGCAAGTCCCATGCACTGGGTAGGTAGCTTCTTGTCTCCCCCTTCCCCAGTATAGCCTTGGCAGGTCCCATGCACTGGGTAGGTAGCTTCTTGTCTCCCCCTTCCCCAGTATAGCCTTGGCAGGTCCCATGCACTGGGTAGGTAGCTTCTTGTCTCCCCCTTCCTCAGTATAGCCTTGGCAGGTCCCATGCACTGGGTAGGTAGCTTCTTGTCTCCCCCTTCCCCAGTATAACCTTGGCAGGTCCCATGCACTGGGTAGGTAGTTTCTTGTCTCCCCCTTCCCAGTATAGCCTTGCAGGTCCCATGCACTGGGTAGGTAGTTTCTTGTCTCCCCCTTCCCAGTATAGCCTTGCAGGTCCCATGCACTGGGTAGGTAGCTTCTTGTCTCCCCTTTCCCCAGTATAGCCTTGGCAGGTCCCATGCACTGGGTAGGTAGCTTCTTGTCTCCCCCTTCCCCAGTATAGCCTTGGCAGGTCCCATGCACTGGGTAGGTAGCTTCTTGTCTCCCCCTTCCCGGTCAGGAAAAATGCTTTTGATGTGAAGCTAAAGGTGGAATGGCAAAGCAGAGAAATCTTAGTTCAACTGCTACAGGTGTTATGTTTCGGGAGCTTGTTTGCTCACTGATCCTTTTCTAGGGCTGACATACAATAAAGGCTCCATGGAAACACACTTATTTCTAGATATCTGATGCATCCTGAAATTGGTTTGCAATAGGGAATTAAGTATAATGAGGCTTTCTGTGCCATTCTCAAAACTCTTCACAGATAAGCAGTTAGCACAGAGGGTTGAGGGTGTGAGATATAATTCCTGTAGTACAAGTCTGATTCCCTCAATCTTTGTTTGCCTACTATGTGACCTTGGGCAAGTTACCTAAACAGACATTGCTCCCAAAAAGGGACTGCATATCCAGTTGGCCTACCTGGTTAACAGATGGGTATTATTAAGTAAGACAGGTTTTCAGCTGATCCTCTTTTTTCCTGAGCTCATTCCTGTTGCTGTCACCAGTCATACAGACAGACAGGTAGATGCCGACCACTGGACATAGAGATAGACCTGGTTACCCTTTAAAACACTGTGTTTACTGTATGGACAAGACTCTCATTCACAAACCTGAGCGTGTGTGTATTTCTTTTGACTTCGTTGCTCCTTTTTCTGTCATGTAATGCTAAACAAGCAAATATGTCAGCAAGAAAGACCGATCTACTAACAAGGGGAAACAATGTAGCACTCTTTAGAGCACAAGTCACTAATAAATGTAAACCATTCTGTAATGTCAGTAACAGACTAAAATAACAGCCTTCAGACAGCAACTGGCGGGTGCTGAAAGGAGCCAGTATCCCTCTCTACAAGCTGTAGTTCTTTGACGTTAAGGTTATGACCATTGCAGGTGCAGTGGATTTTCCTGGAGTCACATACAGCTACACATCAATCATATTCAATGTACTATGTCCATGATGTTCACTAATTAACATTTTTAAAACTATCTCATGTTTATTAATGTAATTCCTTTGTGTTAAAATATATACACAAACTGTGGAAGGTACTCTGAAACAAAACCCGACTTGCAACTACGAAAAAAATTACAAACTATTTATTTGTTATGTTTTATCCAGCGGAATCAGCAAACATGGGTAATTTTTAGTATCCATTAAAATGAAGAGTCTATCTAGACAGAACAAAAGTAGGGGTGGGGGTGGTAGGAAGAGAAAGAGAGACAAGATCAATCCCCATCAGAAATACTTCATGTGGAGAAAGTTTATGAAACTTGCTAATGGGTAAAATTCTTAGTGGGATCTGAACACAGCCTCCATTGATGCCTTCCTTGGTTTTATGCATCAAACACATGACCAGTGCACTCATCTTAAAGCATAACTTGTTCCAAGGCCTTGTTGGAAACAGCACATGTGGCTGAGTGCCACTTGTGCAAATGGTGGTTTAAGACATGCCACCAAAACTGCAGCTAGTTGCTGGTAGTTACTACAAGGGGTTCATACCTCTCAACCTCTAACAGCAAGAAATGTGGACAAAGCCGTAAATAGAAGTGGGACAAAGGCACAAACATAGGGACAGTTTTTAAATACTGCTCTTACAGATATAGAAAGCTGATAGAATAGCAGATTTTGCATTAGCATGAATTTTCTGAATGGTATGACATTTGAAACTCAAATGGCTGTCATTTTTTTTTAACTTTAGTCTTTACTGATTTGCCACTTATTTGCAAGAAAACCACAATTTTATGAAAAATGGACCAAAACTATGATGTAAAAATCTGGACATTCTGCGAAAATCTGTACAGTTGAGAGGTATGAAGGGGTTAAATTTTCCTATCCCTTCAACATGCAGAGACCATAATTAAACTTGACTATTTAAAGTGAAGGTGGAAAATGCATCCCCCACTCCACATAAAAATCTTTTAATTTATACATGGTGAAAATGACACTTTGCACAGTTGGTTACATAAAAACTGGTGCCTACACATTTTTTTTTTGGGGTGGGGGGAAGGGATCTGGATTTTTGAAAAGTAATTCCACTAGTAAATATCTGTGATGTCGAATGACCTGAATCTTGCTGGAGCAGCTAATCTTAAACCATTAGCATTGATAAAACCCTTTGTTTGGGATTGTCGGGTTATCAAAGACTGCTGAACTTATAACAATGGAAGTAGAGGCAGAGCAAAGGAATCAGTCTCTGCAAATCATACCACCTTATCTTTTGTCCATCACCATGTAAACTGTAGCAAGCAGCAGAGAAACAGGACTGGCCTGCCGCAGTGGGCTTTGAAGTCTGATACAAAAGGCCACTTGCCTATAGTGACGGGAACTTAACTGGCATCTTTTAATTTACTACTGGGGTGGCATTAAAGAGATAAACAGTAATACAGACTCCACTGTGAGATGACAAAAATTCCAGATTTTATTGAATGCTGTGAAATTAAAGCTCTCCTGCTGTATGTGACAGACATTCCAAATAAAAAAATTATCTTCAATGTTTTGAGAAACTGTATTTATTTTGGCTTTAATGTTGAGTTCACTTGGACTTACTCTTCTCAGCTGGTTCTGTTTTGCTTTATTTTAGTCATAGTCTCAAACATTTAATTTTCCACAGACTTTTGCAGTTGCAGTTTATTCATGTCTGTCTTGTACTAATGGCAAAACTATAAGCAAACTGTGCACTTCTTGAAATATTTCTGTCAAAAATAAAGTTTTAGGCATTTTGAGCTAGTTTAATGAATTTCTATTTTGAGCTGGGGTATGAAAGGAGGGGTTACTGGCTTTTGTCTTCTTTGTAAACACCATATAGAGTAATTTTGTCAAACAAGACCCATGCTGTGTAGTAATCTTACAGCCTTAGGAAAGAGCCTTAGAACTCATATCTTTATTATGTGATTACACAACCAAGTAGGGATTTACTAAAGTTCATTCCAAGGTAACCTATGTCTAAAAGTACATTTTTAAATATAATTGAACAACTAGATAAGGTAATAGCCTTGTGAGCCATATTCCTTCAAATTAAATTGTGTTCCCTTTTTAATTATTAGATACATCCCTCCCTAGTCCAGTTGTCTGTTATTAATCCGTCATACTGGCAAAGATAATGTCTAGGCCATGGTGGAGCAGCAGTTAGCGTTGTTGCCTCACAGCAAAAGGTTCTCCAGTTCAATTCTCAGCTGGAGCACCTTCTGTGTGGAGACTGCATGTCCTCCCCATGGTTGAGTGATGTTTAAAGACATGCAGGTAGGTGTGTGCATGAATGGGTGTGCCTTCGTTGAAGGTTGGGTGTCGGGCTGGAACCTCGGCACTATGAAAATCTACTGCCAGTCATAAGTGGACTGGCATTCCACTGTGGCGACCCTTAACCGGGAAAGCCAAAAGACATTACTTTTTTACTGGCAAAGATAATGTCGAATAGGGACCATACAAGCTAGCACATGCAGCACTATTTATTTACTAGCAGTTAGCTAGTTTGAGTCATATCAATGTCTCCATTGGTCATTTATCCCGAAAATCTGTTGGCTAGTGTGTTTTTCTACTGTTGACATACCATGAGTATCTGGCTATTATGCTATTCTTAACTTAGTTTGTGGCTGTTTCAGTGAACAGAATCCTGTAAATTCACATTAATTTGTATAGCACTTAAAAGAATATTCAGTCAGTATACTAACCAGCATAGTTCATGTTACAGGAATGTAGGATTTTTAAATAGCTATAATTTAATTTGTACTGTTATCTTTTAAACAGCGGAACTACTGTTTAGGTAAATAACCATTTTTTAGCTACTGACTGTTTAAACAATGGATTTCATCTATAAAACAATGAAAGATAATAAAGCATTGATTTATGTGCTTTCTGTGAAAATAATATGCATTAAAGGTTTTTGAATAACAGACTTTTGAAGCCTATCCTTAATGCTGATTGTTTTATATATCAGTGTTTTAGAAGGAAGACCTTTCCTTCCCGATTGGTCAGTTTAGGAGTACATGGCCATTGCCCATGTTTGCTTTGACTCCCTGTGCTGTACTTCCAGGTAATCTGTCTAGGGCTCCTCACGGTTGTTTCCTTGTATTAAAAGACGTTTATACAAGACTGTGGTATTCTCACTCTATGTAAATTCATGCAGCCTCATTTCTTGGGTTGTCTACTACCAATCACTCTTGGCTTACTGCATTTTTATAATTTATCAGTTTTTAAATAAATAAATAAATATTTAAAATGGGATCTTAAAAGACAACCAATAAAAAAACTTTCTTTAAGCAAACAATGTTCTCATCTGGCTATACAGCTGTTTAACAAACAGGACCTTCACCATTCTGAACAACTATCAAATGTTACCTTATCCTCAGCGTATTTAGACCCGTACTATTCTCTCTCTCTGTCTCTCTGTCTCTCTCTTCATATCCCCAGATTCTATTGTATTTTATGGAGACAACATTCCAATCCGAATCCTCTTCCTCCATTTTTGACATACTATTTGTCCTACAAAATGACTTCCAAACACATGTACCGACATTATCAATAAAAAAAAACTTCAGCTAAATCACACCAAATCAGTAGTCATGTCATCTGGCACACCATAGAAACTGCATTCCACCCCAAATATCAACATCTTTGATTTTGATAACAATGAGATTCCACTGCACTTCACCAGTCGTTATCTATGACTGCTTCACTATTCCTCTCTGACCTACTCCCATTACATAGAATACATAACTGTCAAAGTTATCAGTCCATGTAGGGCTTGCTATTCAGTTTGAATCAACTTCACCCTTGAAGCTAGGAAGATATTAGCCAAATGAGTGCTTTCATTCATAGGCTTGGGTATGGACTCCCCCTTAACTGCGTTAAACTCAGCAAATAACACTTGCATCCTGCAGATCACCATGAGCAAAATTTGTTACTTCCTTTTTCTGTTTCGTAGCAGAAAACATCGTTGCAGTTCTTCACAGAAGGTCACTTGCTCATAGTTACATTTCTTCTGTCTTATCTCACATTTATTTAAGTATGGCTGCTGCATTTCTCTATACTACCAGCTGCAAGTGAAATTGGTTGAGGATGGGTCTAGAGAAATGTCAGCTGATTCTATCACACTGACCAGACCTCAGTTTAAAAAAAAATAAAAAAAGTTGAAAAATCTTTCTATGAAGTCATGCCTGCAAACTGGAGACATCTCCTCAAATACATAAGAGGTAATTAGATTATCCGGATTTTAGGAATAAAGTTAAAACACACTTTCCTACTACTAATGCTGACTAAAAACACTATCTCCCTCTCTCCTATGAACAGAGACTACAGCAATCACTTTGTTTCTCTCAAGGCTCTATAGTACACTTCCTCTGCTCTGACAAAACCGTAGCTTGGGAGGGGAAAAGAGTGTCTGCTGTGGGCATAGGATGTTAGGGGGTATGATCAGCAAATGCAAAATGGACAGTAGTGTAGTACCATCATTCCCTGCATTTACAGTCATAGCTGAAGCTGCTTGTTTGTGATATTTTAATTGCAGCAAGCTGCCTGCTACATTTATAGCAAGTTGTTTGCTACTGTTTCAGTGCAGAAAATCTTTTTTTTCTTGCCCTCATCTTTGAGAGGACTTTTTTTTTATATTTTTGGCACTCAACTTACAGTTGAGGGGGGGGGGGGCTTCAGACTGGGGAGCTACATATAGCACCAGATAATGTAGTGATAGTTCTGTTCTCCGCTAATGCCCTTCTATCACTATCCCCTAGTCCCCATGTCCATTACTGCTACATTTTCTACATTTTCTCACCTTTCTTAGTCTAGCACTACTAACCCTCTGTAGTACACTGTAATATAATTAATTTTCTTGCACTTTCTCCAGCTGTGGTACATGCTGTTAGAGTGTGACTTTTGACTTACTGCCTTGACAATCATTCAAATAAGTAACAGCATTTGAATGTACTGCATGTTACGTTATTTTCTATGGAAAAAAAAAACTTCTCTGCTTCACTAATATTTGTAATTTTGCTATTGCTTTTGTTATTATCTACTTAACCTTTATATGATGTCTAATTATTTAATCATCAGTGTACATACACATTCTAAATTGTATTTGTTTTAGTAAATTTTATTGCTTGTTCTTTGACTATTAACTCCTTGAATGTGGTCTTACACAAGATCGTGGTTTTGCTTGGAAAGGATCACATGATCATTGCTCTTATCTAATTAGATTAAAATAGAAAATACATACATACATTAAGAAATAAAGCAGTTGATGCTAGCCACTAGTTATTGTGCTCTGTAAAGCTTGTCTTCCTCAGGAATGCTGGATTTCAAAGAGTTTTTGTCTGAACTACATTTTAAATAATTAATGAATTGATTAATTAATTGATACTCAGGTTGGCTGGATCTGGGTTCCTTTTCAGTCTAAGTCTGGGCAGATTGGTATGCAGTCTTTTGCACTCACGAATGAATGACACAAACCTTAGTACATGATACATTCAAAGAACCTAGGGATTTGGCTAGATCAGTCCCTAAATGCCCAATCTTACATAGACAAAATCAGGGCAATAAATCAACTCCTTAGTCTTCTGGGTAAAAAAAAAAGTCTCTCCTTTCCTTTCTCATCCAGACAGAGCAGACACTGGTGTGGTAGTCCTACTCTCCCATCTGGAGTACAGGCTCTCCATTACAGCTTCTGGCCTCTAAGAAAAACTCCACCACCCTTCAGAACACAGCAAACAATATTTGCCACTTCATTACTAACTCTCCTTGCTGTGAACACCACTGTCTCACCCTTAGAAAGTGCAATTGCTGCCCCCCTCATAAAACAAAGAGCCAATCTACTATTAGGAGCTCAGTTTTACAAACTGTTCCATCTTCAAACTTCAAACCTAACTTTATGAAAAACACCTCATCCAAAGTAAGACACACCTCACAATCTGCTGTATCATTGCTCACTGCAAGGATCAAACTTCACTACACTTCCCATACCTTCTCCTCACTGACACCTGCTATTGGCAATTCCTGCTAATCAACCTAAAATCAATCAACACATACACCAACTTACAGCTGCGATTAAAAAAAAAACAAATACTTTTTCAATCAGCTTCCTGCTTTGCTGCTGGGTATGTCGCCTGGACAATTATTACTACAGCCTTACTTTATTTCCTTTTCTCTTCTCTTTAATAGATCTAATTAATGTCTTCTAGTGTTACAATGTATTGCAAATATTGTATATTACAGTATATTTTAAAACTGTGGTATGACTTTGTACACATACCATTCTCGAATGTAACCATTACCTCTCAGAGATTTTCTCAGAATGTCCAGAATTTTGTCTCATATTTTTGGTTTATTCCTCATAAAATGTATGTTTTTTGGGCAAATTTTTGAGGACTGAATTCACTAAATAATGACAGACATTTGAGTTTCAGGCTTCATATCCTTCAGAAAATGTACGTTAACACTACACCTTTTATTCTAGCATCTTTCTAAGTTTATAAAAGCAATATTTAAAATTTGACCGTATTTTTGGGCCTTTTTTCCCCAATTATTTTTGGCTTTATCTGGATTTCTTGTACTAAGAGCTCGAGAGGTATGAATGTAACTCTGGCTAATTCCTCTGCTATGTTATGTAAAATTACCTTACTGATGATTTGATCAGTGTGGGTTTTGAATATTACTGATAGGTCCATAGAGAGATCTCTGTTTTTATATTGATCTATTTGAGTAATTTTAGATTTGTCAGGGGCTATGCTGTATTAAAGGTTTACTTTCTTTGAATTTTTGGCGTGTTTCAAAAACATAACAGTTTTGCAAATATTCGTATTTGTTGATTGTTTGGTTGGTTGGTAGGTATCAGTACCATGCATTTGCATTACAAAGAGCCCAGTCATGTATATCCTTTGTAAATAAAATTCACTTTCATTCCAACACAGAAAAAACAGCTATCAAGCAATTAGTACAGCGGACAGAACCAGAATAGAAGGCTCATAAATGAATTCTGGATATTTTTCTGAAAGCCTTGTTGTTGGCAGCTGTAGGTGTTAGTTAATGTGTTTAGATGTCAAACAATATTTGTGAAATTTTGGGCAGATGGGGGTATTATTCTACTCTAGAGAAATCTGAGTGAAGGTATTAAGGATTCAGTGAATGAAAATGACACTACTTAAAATGTCTGCTATCTCTAAATGCTATCCACCACAATCCCACAACCCACTCATCCTAGACCAAGTGTTTTTTTTTGTCATAAATTCTTAGGTCTCTTTTAGACATTGCCAGCTTTGATTTAATATCAAAAGCAGATCCCTCCCCCTACTTCTACAACTTTGCTCCAAGTGCAGTAGAAGAAGGGTACATTAAACAGCGGGAGAGCTTGAAAGAAAGAACAGGTGGTAGGACATGTGGTGTATAGAAGAATCCCAGTGGAAGGAAGATGGATGCTGAAATCTGATGGCTAAATCTGTAGTTCTTCATCTCTTTACTTTCTGTATCATTTTTGTGCCTTTGAGTCCATACTTTGGCTGAAAAGTGTCTAAAGACCAGTTTACTTCTGCAGTTAATAAACATTAAATACATAAATAAGCAAATGGCTAGGGTAAGGAATGGGAGACATAAGCAGTAAGTTGGCAGCAAGGATGCTGACTACACAGGAATAAACAAAGAACAAGAAGAGGGTGGCAACAGTGAGGAAAAGTAAGGGGGGCAATATGGCTAGTGGGTCAGATGGTATTGAGGATGACTGCCTGTGAGACGTGATAAGCCTGTCATGACAAGCCCCAAAGCTTTCAAAAACTAAAAGGTGATTCCAGCCGTACAGAAAAAACTGAAGCTCACTGTAATTCCAGCACAGCATTTTTATAGGGGACTTTCAGTTTTCTACACCACCCAGACCCCTGCTACTTCAGTATACTGAGATTACTGAACCTCACAATAGGAGGTAATACTGGATTTGGTCCTCTTTACTGGGTGCCATCTCATCAAAAGACTATTTTGCTGAGTTTGCTCCCCTCAAAGTTCTACATGCCGGAGATTTGCAAAATAATCTGGCAGAATAGAGACTGGGGCAATGAAGCAGATTACAATAGAGATGAAGGACATTTTTGGAAATACAAACAGCTCAGTGACCTTTTAAAAGCTGTTTGAATGTGCAAGAAAGGAAAGAAAAGGAAAGAACATGGACTTTACTTAATTGCTAAAGCATTAGTGCGTTAAGCAGGGATGAGGGTGTACATAAAGGCACCAGGAACTACTGACTGGGGGGTTGAACCTAAACATGAAGGGGAGGGGATGTAAATAGTGAGAAATTGTTTGAAGAAGCAGGTTAAAAAACAAATTCCTTTAAAATAAATTGGTGAGAGAGAGAGAGAGAGCAAAGGGCAAAAAGTATTAATAATGAAGATACAGAAAGAGCAGAAAATATATAAAGGAGGAAACAAGAGCACAGGAGGCAATAAACATAGAAGGGGTATGATAAAAGGTAGCAGAAGATGCTGTGAAATAAACATTGGCATTTCAGGAATAGCAGATATGCGGACTTCATTGGAGATGGATTTGTGTGCTGTGATATATGAATATAGGGTGTCGAAACATGAGGGGGAGAGCATAGAATGGTGGTTTGGCAGTGTTTATCTGGGAAGAGGAAAAGGGCACTGCAGATGAGACTAAGGAGGAAAGCTGAATGAGACACTGATCCTAAGTATGGGCGGAGAACAGCTGATCCCCTGTGTGGAGACCATCATCTGCCACCAGTGCCTCTCATTGATCTCAAGTCTCAAGAATCATTTCTGAACACCCTGACCTAATCTGAAACCCTTCTATTGCCGAAGTGGATACTACGGCATCTCAGTGTGGCCATCATACTTGCGAACATAGAGATTTTTATTTATATGTCCTATACATTTTGCTACTGCAACACTTGACCTGCAGGGCCATAAGCTTGTTATAGCTATGAATGTCTGTTGGTGTGTTCCAGTATTTTGTAAGCATGGGTTGTATAACCTGGTATCACCAGCAGGCCTGTCATCCCTCCATATGACTCCAAGCTTTCTTCTCTGCAATAAGTTGCATTTTGATATGACGTTTAATGTAACAATAGCACTTTCTACATGGCCCAGCTTTCTACATGGCCCAACTCATAAATAAGGGTATTTCATCCAGGAACAAGGAGGTCATAACGTCCCTGTACTTCTCCCTTATCAGACCCATTATCGAGTACAATGCTCCCCTCGGCATGTACATTGCCAAGCACACGCAGCAGCTGAGAGACCACAGAGGTTCCTGACCGGGAAAATCCAGGGTCTCAAACACTTTTCCTATACAGATAGACTGAAAGCCCTGTCTCTCTACTTAGTCGCGTACAGACTACTAAGAGGTGACCTGTGTCTGGCATACAAGGCTATCTCAGACTCAACTTTTGGTGGAGTTGCTGCATAGCCGTAAGTCAAACTGCACTTATGCAACCTACACGGAAGGCCTCAACCTGGTCTGTGACATAAATAGAACTTGTTGATGGGATAGATTTGTGTCCCAAAGACTCCTCTATCTGTGGAATAGACTTCCTCTCCTAGCCGACTGGATGGGAAACAGAAAATACACCCCTGGGATCCCACCTGTGTCCCTGCTGGACAGGAAAAACAGGTGCTGACATTGTGGGAACATGGGTGAAATTCTTGGCTAGGCTTATAAGGGCCTCTGGGCCAATAGCCTAGTATCATCCTATGAACCTATGAAGTTATGAACCTTTGCTTGAAATAAAGTGTTCAACTCACTGGATCTACTTACTTTGCTTTCCCTTCTTTCTATGTTTTTAGAAGAATTCCCACTGTGAGCAAAGTTTTACTTTTGGATTCTTATATGACTAGTTTACATGTAAGCTAGTAGTTGTACAGTACTTTATTTTTAACATATTTCTACACTTTTAAGTAACTTCTTCCTGTGACATTTAATGACTTCCCTTGTTCCGTATATGCAAACAAAGTTGTTAATAATGCTAGCGATGTGTGTGTCATCAGTACAATGTAGCATGTAGAGCATCATTTTCAGATTGTTCATTGTATTTTGATGCCTTTGGTCTGGGTAACATTAAATGTTTTGTTGGGAAACCTAGAGAATGTGGCCACCACTGCAAACCAATTTGTCTCTCTGGTGACTAGGTCAAAAAATCATCCAGTTTGCTTTAAAAGATTGTCTTGTATTAATTACGTCACAAGTTTTTTAAGTATTACTTCTACCACCTTGGATGTAGAGAATGGGGTAGGGTAACTCATCTTAGTCACTAGCCTTCTCACTGTCTTCTGTTCTACAAAATGGGAGCAACTTGTTCTCTCCTCCTGCTTCTTAGAGTCATGTCCTCTTTACAATTTGGGGGGAGGGCACATCACAAACATTGATGTGACGCTTGCAAGGTTTAGCAAGAGGCACAGTATCCATGTATACAGTCTCACTTTTCCTAATGAATGTTATTCTAACAGTCAAAGATCAACTGATACAAACCACTGTTGTTTTCATAGACAACAAAGGTTTTGATTGTGTGTGAGCCATAAACATCTTCTGGTAAAACTCTCTGGCTTCATCTAATTGGTATCCTCATCAGTTTATTTTACACCCCTCTCTTGCCAACACCAGCAGGTGAAGCTAAAATCAGTTAACTTCATTCAGCGTTGGAAGTATCTAACTCAGAACAATTCTCTTAACCAGATCATTGTTTTCTGGTCACTCCTGAAAAAAGACATTTGTGCTTAGTGAGTTTACTTGGCTAACATAAAAAATGTCAGTGAAGTATAAAATATCTTGCTGATTGTTGTTCCAAAGTAACTTGTGCAGTTACATGTTACTGTATTTATTCGATTACACATTCTTGACAAATCATACTACATCAGTGCAGCTACTAAGCATTCCAGAGTATGATAGTACTCCCAAGTTAGTGTTGGTGTAATAAATCAAAAATAATTTTCTAAAGTCCTGTATTTTTGTGAATACTTGCTTTATAAGTGGTTAATTCATTAAGGAAACCGTGAGTACCATTTTTGATGTTATGTGTATATTGTTACAGCAAGCAGCAGTTTTTAGATAAAGGATGGAATAATAAATAAGCTATTTTTTATTCTAGTGACTACCTATCCCAGATAATAATAAACATTCACAGACAGAATATATACAGATGAGTCACACATGCATGATGTATTACACTCATGCCAAAATGTCTGGGAATTTCTTCACATGAAACTGTACACCTCATATACTCATTCATTACTTCTCAAGGTCTGTGCTAGCCTCCGTATATAGCTTGCCCATCCACTGTGCTATGCTTACATAGGTAATTTAAGTGGCAGTAGTTGTGCACCTGCCTTTCCTAGATTTGCTCACAGGTGAACCCCCTGCACTAACCTTTGATGGTTATTAGTAAGCCCCCATGTCTTCCCATACCTGCAGCCTCTAGTTATACAGTGTCAGCCATTAGCCAAGATTACTTCTGTAGCCCAACTCCTATTCCTCTCCCAACCCCTTACTGCTACACATATCAAATGCCCAACTCGTATTCCTCCCCATCCCCTTGTGCTACATGTATCAAATGCCCAACTCCTATTCCTCCCCCAACCCCTTACTGCTACACATATCAAATGCCCAACTCAGATTCCTCCCCATCCCCTTGTGCTACATGTATCAAATGCCCAACTCCTATTCCTCCCCCAACCCCTTACTGCTACACATATCAAATGCCCAACTCGTATTCCTCCCCATCCCCTTGTGCTACATGTATCAAATGCCCAACTCCTATTCCTCCCCCAACCCCTTACTGCTACACGTATCAAATGCCTAACTCCTCTTCCTCCCCCAACCCCTTACTGCTTCACATATCAAAGGCTCAACTCTTATTCCTCCCCCCAATCCCTTACTGCTATACGTATCAAATGCCCAACTCCTATTCCTCCCCAACCCCTTACTGCTACACATATCAAATGCCCAACTCGTATTCCTCCCCATCCCCTTGTGCTACATGTATCAAATGCCCAACTCCTATTCCTCCCCCAACCCCTTACTACTACACGTATCAAATGCCCAACTCGTATTCCTCCCCATCCCCTTGTGCTACATGTATCAAATGCCCAACTCCTATTCCTCCCCCAACCCCTTACTACTACACGTATCAAATGCCCAACTCGTATTCCTCCCCATCCCCTTGTCCTACATGTATCAAATGCCCAACTCCTATTCCTCCCCCAACCCCTTACTGCTACACGTATCAAATGCCTAACTCCTCTTCCTCCCCCAACCCCTTACTGCTTCACATATCAAAGGCTCAACTCTTATTCCTCCCCCCAATCCCTTACTGCTATACGTATCAAATGCCCAACTCCTATTCCTCCCCCAACCCCTTACTGCTACATGTATCAAATGCCCAACTCCTATACCTCCCCCCAACCCCTTACTGCTACATGTATCAAATGCCCAACTCCTATTCCTCCCCAACCCCTTACTGCTACACAAATCAAATGCCCAACTCCAGTTCCTCCCCCCAACCCCTTACTGCTACACATATCAAATTCCCAGCTCACCTTTGGGGGTGTCATTCACAGCTTCAAATGTAAAACCTCTTTGGGTAAGAGTGTTCACTCCCATGTTACCCCAGCAATGTGGGAGTGTTCTTGTTGTTCTTATAAAGTGCCCCTTTCCCATTCTGCTTACCTCAGTACCATGTGTTATCACCTCTTGCCACCTTATGTACTCAACCATCTTCCCCTATACCTTCCTTGAGTTCTAAATTCTTCACTTATTTTGCATTTCTGAAACCTTGCTCCCTTACCCCTTCTTTCACCCATTAATCTAGTGTTCCATTTCATGTTTTTTCTTGAGCCTTAAGCATTTTTCCTTACCTTTATTTCTAACTTCTCTTTTCTTCCCACGACTTATCCTACCATGATTGAGAGATGTAGTAACAGCAAAGTATGAAGAAAATAGGAACATTTACAAACTGGATGCTGGAAGAACTCTGGTTGAGTCTAAATGCAAAAGCCAGGCCTGGAACCTTAACCAGACTGCTCAAAGAGCAGTACAGCTGACACAAGTGATTACTTACAGATCTGTATATCATCCACAGGACTTGAATCAGTGCCAAGTAGCAGCACGTATGCAAACACTCCTTAAAGCTGGCAGCCAGTTGTTTTTCTTGATTTTCTGCAATGACTGCCAAGTGTTGGTTCATTTTGTTTAATTACTTTGACTACCTTTGTTTGGTTGCTGCTTTCCTAACCAAGTGCTGAAAGACTGCCTTAGTCACTTTGAAGGGCCACCAGATTTATAGAAACTTAAGGTGTGGTGACATCACCCTGAAACCTGCCCTAGGATTTATTTTGTTTGTTTTGTTTCTCGACTGTCTACTGTACATCTTAGCTAAGGCAATCTGGCAAACTATTAAGTTAGGCAATACAGGTTTTGTGTGTGTGTGTGTGTGTGTGTGTGTGTGTGTGTGTGTGTGTGTGTGTGTGTGTGTGTGTACAAGAAAGCAAGAGTGACTTTCTGGTTTATATGAATGGTCATCTAAGCTAGACTGAGAAGATTCTGAAATATTTGCTTTCCTTCTTACTGTAACAGTCATTCCCAGTGCTTTTCTTAGCACACACTACCAAATAATATTTATACCTACTGGACTATGAACTTGAGAATGAGATATATACAAAATATTCAAACAAACATAAGGACAGATCGTCTCTTTAGCTTTAATGCAAAACTGGTACAGTCCAGTCAGTAGTCTGGTTGGAAGTTTGAGCCCCTTTTAAGGCTTATACCACTTTCTGCCTTGTGTGTGGTATTACATTTTGCAGAGTAATCTTAATTTTAAAGACGTCGTAGTGGAAATGGTAGCCTAAATATGTTGGGAGGACATCATTAAAATAATACACATTTCTATGTTTTTTAAGCATATGTAAAAGACAGTGAGCATTATAAACACAATTGAACTGGAGGTGTGGACTCAGAAGTCCAAACGTCATCATAAATAAACAACATAATTGCAGCTAAAATACAGTGAGGCACCAGAAGTATTCTGCAGGGAGTGCAGCTGTGGCAGCACAGTAGTTTCATGTCTTTACATGCTTTTCCTTCATGTACTCTGGCTTTTTACCACCTTCTACAGTCATGGTCAAAAAAACAAAAACAAAAAAAACGTGTTTCAGGATGTTGCTGGAAAGGGTCTAAGATAGACTGGTTTACTTGGCACTCGGGAAATGGATAAATTAAGCTGAAGTGCAGGCAGTTGTATGCACAATGCTGTTGGTAGTCTTTTGGCTGCAAACTCAGGCTTTTCTACTGGGAGGTAATTCAAGGAAATGAGACTTCATGCCAGTGCGGTAGCAAGGACAGGGTGTAAGGCAAGAGCAGGACTATCGCTAGTGCGCAGAACTTCTGCCTCTGTAAGGGGTCAGCAGTAGGGGTACAGGATAGCAGTCCTATGACATCACCTTCTCAGTCTAATATGTATTTTGTACATGCTTATGTGTGTCTTTCGGCTTTTCCCGGTTAGGGGTCGCCACAGCGGAACTCCGGTCCGCTAATGACTGGCAGTAGATTTTTTTACGTGCTGGCTTGCCACGCCTAACGAACAACCTTCAGCGAAGGAATGCCCATTCACGCATGTCGACACACAGAAGACGCTCTAACTGAGAATCGAATGTGCAACGTCTAACTGTGAGGCGACAACGCTACCGCAGCACCACCACCGCAGTACACATGCTTATGTGTGTGATATATTGTATTAAATTTGCTTGATGGCAAGAGAATCAATAAAGCTGTCTACTCTGCTCTTTAAATGCCTTGGCATTTAACTGCCCTTCTGTTTCAAAACATACACACACACACACACACACACACACACACACACACACACACACACATATATATGTATATATTATATATATATAACCTACATGATTTTACACAAACTATAACCTCCAGTACTAGGATCAGCAAGCCTAACAATAAAGAAAACTAAAGAAAGTATCCTGGACTGGATACTAATTAATAGCCCCCACCACATGTACAAATTAGGTACTCTCCCTGAAGATCTAAGTGACCATTTCTTAACGTATACTATTAGGCATAAATTTGAATGCCCACATCTATCCACATATAAAACAATAAGAAATAACAAAAACTTCAACCTTAATAATTTCTTAGAAGAACTTAAATTATACAATTGGTCAATTCTAAAACAACTACCACTAGATGAGGCAGTAACACACTTTAATAACACATTCCTGGCCATCCTTGACAACCATGCACCTGCACGCTCTATTAGAATTAAAACAAAAGTTGCCCCCTGGCTCACTTGTTGTGTCTTTCGGCTTTTCCCGGTTAGGGGTCGCCACAGCGGAACTCTGGTCCGCTAATGATTGGCAGCAGATTTTTTTTTTTTTACGTGCCGAGTTGCCAGCCCTGATGCACAACCTTCAATGAAAGCACACCCATTCACGCATGTCGCCACACAGAAGACGCTGTAGCTGAGAATCGAACGGGACAACGACTTACTGTGAGGCGACAATGCTACCGCAGCACCAAAGAAACCAAACTAAAGATCATCCAAAGAAATAATGCCTGGAACACCTGGCACACCTCTACAGCCCCACAAGATCAACTCAAATTTCAACAATATAGGAATGATACAAAAAAATCCATATTACTAGAAAAAAAATATTTCTGCCATCTACAGCAGAAACACCACAACAAGCCACAGAAGTTCTGGGCAGGTATTAACAAACTCCTCCACCCAAGACAATCCACTACTCCAACCCCCTTAGCCCCTACCCCAAACTTGCCAGAGTCCATTGCCAAGATCTTCAACAGTTTCTATACTGAAACCATGCAAGCCCTTGCTAGCAAACTTAAACCCACTTGTCCTAATGCTGAAACCCCTAAACCCAGTGACAATCTCTCCTTTAGCTTCCAAAAAGTTCTGACTTCACTCATTAGAGCCCTAATTAAAAAAAACCAAACCAATCACCCTTTCAGCTGACCTCTTCCCTGCAGACTACCTGCAAAAAGCTGCTGATGTCATAGCATACCCTGTCACTATTTTGGTAAACAGAATCATAGCTGAAGCCTTTATCCCCTCTATCTGGGAAATATCCCATGTCATACCACTCCATAAAGGTGGCAGCTCCATTGAACTGTCAAACTATAGACCAATAGCTATACTTTCCCCTCTGGCTAAAATTATGGAAAAGTGTATCCATAAACAACTTTTACACTACCTTATTCAAAATAATCTTCTGTCCAACTCCCGGCATGGATTTAGACCACAGCACAGTACCACCTCAGCCCTCCTCTCCTTTTCTAATGTCATAAATTCCAACCATAACAACAACAAACTATCTTCTGCCCTGTTTCTCGATCTTTCCAAGGCCTTTGACATGGTTAACCACCAGCTACTCTTACTTACCCTAAATAAAATATCCCTAAACAACCATGCCATACAATGGTTTCAGTCATCTTAGTGGAAGACAGCAGGCTGTCCTTTGGCAGGACAAACTCTCCACCCTTCTCTCCATTACCGTTGGTGTCCCTCAAGGCTCCATATTAGGTCCCCTTCTTTTCTCCTTCTTTATCAATGACCTCCACACTGTAATCCCAGATGCAACCTGTATACAATATGCTGATGACTCCACCCTGATTTGCTCAACCTCTACCCCTACAGATCTCCTTAGTTTAACCCAGAAAACCTTTAATACAGTGGAAAGCTGAATCTCTAATCAACAGCTGATATTAAACCCTAATAAAACAAAGCTATTGCTTTTCTCCCCTACTCACAAATTCTCTCAACCTTCGTTTACTATATCATCTGAAAATGGGACCATAATCTCACCAGATATGTATACCAAACTCCTGGGTGTTATAATAGACAACAACCTCAAATATGATATGCATGTAAACCAAACTATTAAAACCGTTAATAAAAAACTTGGCTCCCTATACGAAAACAAACCTTTTCTCACCCCTCTAGCTAGGACTGCCATTGCCCATACCCATCTGCTTTCAACTCTACTCTATATCTCACCAATACTAACTAACTTGAACAAAACTGATCTCAGCAAACTCTCTAGCTGCTACAATATAATTGCCAGGTTTACCACAGGAACTCCCTACAGGACACACCATTGTCAAAACCTACACCTCTTAGGTTGCCTAGAACTCACCAGGCTAATTCAAGTTTATCAACTTACTGCAACATTCAAGGTTATTAACCATCCGGAAAAAATGCCCTCCCTTAAAAACATTATCCATCCCTACAAAAATGCTAGGCCTCTTTGTACTGCTACAAAACTTTTGGTTCAATTTGTTAAAGCTAACAACCTATCTGGAGAATCGTTGTTTGCAGATTCAGTAGGCAAAACCTGGAATTCGCTCCCATCTGACCTTACTCTGAACCCGTCCCTTAATCAGTTCAAAAAAAATCTAACCCACTATTTTAAAACTCACTGGTTATGTCCTTGCTCTAACCCTGACTAAAGCCTCATCTACTTCCATAGCCATGCAATTTCTTATTCATAGCAACTAACCTCTTATACTAAAAGGTTTGAAAAGAGAAACTGTAATATCTTTGCAGATACTCTGTATATAAACTGCAATTATAGGTTTGATAAGAGAAACTGTAACATATTTGTATATATTTCTGTATATAAACTGTATTCTTCATAAGCTTGAAATGTGAGACTGTAACTTGTATGTTAATACAATATCTTTGTGCATATACTGTAACTTGCTTGTCTTTATCTGTTTGTAAGTTTGGAGCTTTTCTCCCTGGGCATCCGCTGAAAATGGACATGTATCCAGTCGGACTATCCCGGTCAACAAATGTAAAATAAATAAATAAAATAATCCTATGGGCTAGGCTTGTAAAGGCTGCAAGGCCATTAGCTTAGTACACACCTATGAACCTGTGAACCTATGTAGGTGGGCAGAGTCAGAGTCCAGGTTGTGTGCAAAATAGTAAATGCAATACTTAGCTTACTCATGTAGTAGTTAGGTCTGTGCTTAATTTAGGTGAATAATTACATTTAGACCTGAGAAGGTTCTCCGTGTAAGCTATTACCTGACATAAGGCTGGCAGTACTGATGAGTTTATAAATAACAGAGGACATTGCACTGACTCTTGCAGAACATACAATGTTACATTGTGTGGGTATGGATGGAATGACTGAGTCATTGTTTTTTTGTTTTTAATTCAGGGAAAAGAAGGCTATGAGAAACTGAAATCAAGAGCTTTAGTCAAGTTGATTCATAAAGTTTCAGTCAGGTTTCCTTGATATATTCTTCTGTAATCAGATTTACAGAGAGACAAAAGGTAGTGACAGGATTATGGTCTCTATGGAAACCATATTGCTCATCACGAAGGAATCCATAGGTTATTTAATTGTGATGGAATAGAAGTTATTATTGATTAGGACAGTAACAGCAAGACAGAGGTGGGAAGGATATTGGTAGTATTAGAGCAAAAGCCCTACTATGGGAAAAGGGATTATAGCAGAAGTTTTCTACCAGACAGGAAAACTGGTGTAAGATAAGGTGAGGTTAAAGTTATGCTGAAGAAGAGTGGGGATGAAAACATGCTACAAATGTAAATTTTGAGTACAGCCTGTCTAGACCTACTCTACCTAAAGGGGGTATTCTGAAGATACAGAGATGATTTATTTTTACCACCTCTCTAAGAATACTCCAGAAACTATAATCTATGCTCTACTAATAGTGTACTTCCCACCTATATCTCCTCCATTTCTGTTAAACTTCAACATACAACATTCAAATGTATAACTTTCAACTAACTGTTTTCCCTATAATTGTGAACTCTTATTAACTAAGCAAACGCAATTCTCTTGCCTCTATCAACTTAATTATTGTACAAATAGTTCTCTAAACAACTTTGTAAATATGTTTAAGAATTGTCTTGTCATTATGCATTTGTACTTTTTCACGTTACTTTGTATAATTTCATTTTTGTGTACTTGTATGTAATATGGAGCTTTTCTCCCTGGGCCTCCACTGAAAACGGGCTCTTTGAGCCCAGTGGACCTCCCCGATAATCAAACTGGAAATAAATAAATAAATACATTTTAAGATAAGGGTTTGGAGCTGATAGATAATAATTGAAAAGAAGAACAGATCTTCGGGGAATGGAGGGGTGTAGTGGCTGTGGGAGTGAGAATGAGTGAATGCATGATGAGGGAGTTAAACATAGTGGCAGTGGGGGGGGGGGGTTTGCACACTTGACTCCTTCAGTATGAACAATGATATGCATGCTGTGATTGGATCCCAATAAGGAAATTGATTCCTTTCCAGAAAGTTACTGGATTTTATTTAAACATAGGGGCCTATCTGATTTTTTTTAATAGGATTATCTGCTAGACTTGGCCAAACATTTTCAGTTATTAAACTAATTCACAAAAAGGGATCCAATTAGAGTTTCTGTCTTCTTGAAGGTGTTCCTTGCTAGCCCCTTAGTTTCATTAAGATTTAATGTGCTGAGAGGTAATCTGCATGAAGAAACTGGGGTGTACTGGACTCCACCGGTGTAATCTATAAAAGTAAGAACACACATGAAATTGTTTCCCAAACAGAATAAATCTTGCAACTGCTTGGTGTATGAACAGTAAGTAGTCAGCTGTGTGGTGCATGTTCACTTACCCTTTTCCTCAAATCCTGTGAAAGTAAAATAGACAAAGGTAAACACTTAAATGCTCTCATTCAGTACAGATACTAATAAAAGTCATGGTTCTTACCACCCAGGGCATATTATTTTTTATATTAGAAAAGGTGGGATGTAATTCCAGCCTGGTGTGACTTGATAAAAGAGGAAGGTTTGTCAGGTTCATAGGTTCATAGGTATGTACTAGGCTGTCAGCCCTAGGGCCTATATAAGCCTAGCCAAATGAGGTTATCTGGCTTTTGCCATCCAAGAAAATTATTTTCCTGTGCCCCTGTCGAGCAGCACCACAGCAGCGATCCTCGAGGTGAATTTCCTGTTTCCCATCCAACTGTCAGGATTTCTCTTAAAGAGGGCTAATGAGGAGCTCTGCTTGACATGAATAGGTAGCCTATTCCAGAGCATGGGAAGTCTCTGGGGCAGGAATCTATCCCTCCAGCATGTTCTGTTTATTGTGGTGACAAGGTTTAGGTCCCTGGAGCGTGTGGCTAGGAGAGATTAGGATTTCTTTAAGTGTAGCATGTCCATCAGATCTGGGTTAGACATGGCTTTGTATGTCAGGCAGAGGTTGCCTCTGAGTAGGCGATATGTGATGGAGTAGAGCTGGGTTTTTTTGAGACGGTCTGCGTATGGCATCTGTTTGATGCTGGTAATCCTCCTAATGAGGTATTTCTGTGGCCTTTCTAGTTGTTGCAGATGTCTTGTAAGGAACATGACAAATAGGGCGTTGTACTCTATAATGGGTCTGATGAGGGATGAGTAGAGAGGAACGATGACCTCTCTTTTTCTGGAGGAGAACCCCTTTGTGATGAGGTGTGCCACACAGAAGGATTTCCTGAATACTGTGGTGACATGATTATCGAAAGAGAGACTACTGTCCACCTGTGTCCCAAGGTCTCTTATCACATTTTCAGTGTTTAGTAGGCTACCGCCTATGTGGTAGTGCATGGGTACGGTGTTTTCCCCAAAGGAGATGACAATGCACTTCTTGGCATTGAGCTTTAGGCCATGACTTTGACACCAAGCATCAGTCTCAGTGAGGCCTCTTTGAAGAATGTCCACATCCTTAGGCAAATCTATTATGGCTCCTAGTTTGCAGTCATCTGTGAGTTTCATTAGCCAGAGACCAGCTGTATTAGCCTGGACTTCAGAGAAGTAGATACCGAACAGGGGAGGACCCAGGACCAAACCCTGCGGTACTCTGCATGTCACTGGTCTAAAGTCGGATTTGGAGTCGGCTACTTTCACTGTGTGGGTGCTGTCAGTGAGCCAGTTGGCCACCCATCTTGTGACATATGGATTTATGCCTAGTCCAGTGAGTTTATCTATAATACCAGAGCGGGAGATGGTGTTAAAAGCCTTGGCGAGGTCAAAATAGGCTGTGTGTACCACCTTACCCTCATCTATGGCTCTGGTGACTGCTTCGAAGAAGTCAATCAGGTTTAGGAGGCATGATCTACCTTTTACAAACCCAAACTGAGTGGGGTCCAGAGTCTGGAGGTTACCTATGTTTTTGTTTATAACAATGGTCCCCAACCACCGGGCCACGAACTTGGGCCATGGACCATCAGGTAAGTATGTGAATGCCTGTATGAGTATGTTTATGTGTCTGTCTGCATGTGTAAGTGAATGCGTGCATGAAACCAAAATAATGTGTGTGTGTGTGTGTGTGTGTGTGTGTGTGTGTGTGTGTGTGTGTGTGTGTGTGTGTGTGTGTGTGTGAGAAATTGTAAGAGTTAGAGTGATGTGTGAATGAATGCAGGTATGAATGAGGAAGTGACTGTGTGTGTGTGTGTGTGTGTGTGTGTGTGTGTGTGTGTGTGTGTGTATGTGTGAGATTGGGAGAGCGAGAGCGATATATGAATGAATGCGTAAGTGGGTGTGTGCCGTGTGGATGTGACAGACAGTGAGAGCGATGTATGAATGAATGTGTAAGTGGGTGTGTGGCGTGTGGGTGTGACAGAGAGTGAGAGCGATGTATGAATGAATGCATAAGTGGGTGTGTGGCATGTGGGTGTGACAGACAGAGCGATGTGTGAATGAATGCAAGTATGAATGAGGACGTGACTGTGTGTGTGAGAGATCGGGAGAGTGAGAGTGATGTGTGAATGAATGCAGGTATGAATGAGGATGTGACTGTGTGTGTGTGTATGTGAGATCAGGAGAGTGAGAGCAATGTATGAATGAATGTGTAAGCGGGTGTGTGGTGTGTGGGTGTGACAGACAGAGTGATGTGTGAATGAATGCAGGTATGAATGAGGAAGTGACTGTGTGTGTGAGAGATTGGGAGAGTGAGAGTGATGTGTGAATGAATGAATGAGGATGTGACTGTGTGTGTGTGTATGTGAGATCAGAAGAGTGAGAGCAATGTATGAATGAATGTGTAAGTGGGTGTGTGGCGTGTGGGTGTGACAGACAGTGACAGCGATGTATGAATGAATGCGTAAGTGGGTGTGTGGCATGTGGGTGTGACAGAGCGATGTGTGAATGAATGCAGGTATGAATGAGGAAGTGACTGTGTGTGTGTATGATTGGGAGAGTAAGAGTGATGTGTGAGTGAATGCAGGTATGAATGAGGGAGTGAGTATGACTGTGTGAGAGATCGGAAAAGAGTGAGAGCGATGTGTGTGAGTGAACGCGTGCATGAATGCAAAAGAGACTGTGTGTGTGTGTGTGTGTGTGTGTGTGTGTGTGTGTGTGTGTGTGTGTGTGTGTGTGCAAGTGTGTGTGTGTGTGTATGTGTGTGTGTGTGTGTGTGTGTGTGTGTGTGTGTGTGTGTGTGTGTGTGTGTGTGTGTGCGTGGTATGTACGAAAGGTACACAAACCTCATTGCTGCTGCTGCCAGCAATCACTCTCACTCTCTCACTCTCTCTCTCTTTCTCTCTCTCTCTGTCTCACACACACACACACACACACACACACACACACACACACACACACACACACACACACACACACACACACACACACACACGATACCTCTCAAGCTCATAACACAAAGAAATTTCGATAAAGCCAGAAATAATGGTAGGACAAAACCCCAACCATAACTCTCAACCTCTTAGGAGTGCAAAACATCTGGACAAAGCCTGACAGAATTGGGGGACAAATAGGGACAGATTTTAAATATTGCTCTTATAACCACAGAAAGTTGCTAGAATAACAAGATTTGTCTTATCATGCATTTTTCTGAAGGATATGAAGTCTGAAATGCAAATGTATATCATTATTTAGTGACTTCAGTCCTCAGATCATCCCAGTGATTTGCCAGAAAATCACAAAAGTTATGAGGAACAGACCAAAACTCAGAGGGAAAAATGTGGACATTCTGTGAAAATCTGTACAGTTGAGAGGTATGAATACCTCTCAGCCTCTTACTTAGATCAAGAAATCTGGACAAAGCCAAAAATAATGGGGGGACAAAGGCCCAAAATAGGGACCCTTTTAAGTACTGCTCTTACAAACTTCAAAAGTTGATAGAAATACAGGTTTTGCATTAGCATGAATTTTCTGAAGAGTATGAAGTATGAAACTCAACTGTCTGTCATAATTTTCTGACTTCACCCTCAATTATCTGCCAGTGGTTTGCCAGAAAACAACAATTTTATGAGAAAAAGACCAGAAATATGAGTCAAAAATCTGGACATTCTGTGAAAATCTACACAGTT
Source organism: Protopterus annectens (assembly GCF_019279795.1). NCBI lineage: Eukaryota > Metazoa > Chordata > Ceratodontiformes > Protopteridae > Protopterus > Protopterus annectens. The sequence goes on along the minus strand of NC_056733.1, from coordinate 82,169,274 downwards.
GAGAGGTATGCTGGACAGAGCCAAATAATAGGGATAGATTTTAAATATTGCTCTTATAAACATAAAATCAGTAAGGTTGCCATTTGGTTTACTTACCTCTCAACTATAGTAGATCAGTGTTATGCTGTTAAGCAGAATGTACATTTTTTTGGTAATTATTGCCAACTGTCTTTTTATTGTACTTTGGAGCTTTTCTCCCAGGGTCTGGCCTCCTCGTTAAACAAATGTCAAATAAATAAATAAATATATATATAAATATCTACTTTATTATGCATGCTGTGAGATGGCCTGTCCGTGGAAAATTGTCTTACACTGATACCTGTCCTTGGTGCAAAAAAGTGTGGAGACCACTGGTTTATAAGCTCTAGAATGATGTGTTCCATGGCCTTGCAGACCTCATCAGGCTAATGGGGGGGGGGGGGGGATAGTTCCTGGGTTCAGTGGTGGCACTCTCTTTGTGGAGTGGGATAACCATCGCTGTGTGCCATTCCATAGGCACAAATCCTGAAGTGAAGCTATGGCTGAACATGGTACTTAGGTAGGGTGCCAGTTTGTTCTGTAGTTCATACAGAACGCAGCCTGGGATGTTGTCTGGTCCCATGGATGCTGTGTTCTTGGCTTTGGAATGTGGTCTTTACCTGTGCATCTGTGATTACAGGAGCTTTGCAATCTTCCGATATGGAGATGGGCCCTTTAGGGGGTGGGGTGGGGGGGGTAAAGTTTGCACTGAACCTGTCTGCCAGGATGTTGGCAATATCAATTGGTTCGGTAAATGTAGTGCATTGTGCTGTAGTCCGAGCAGATCTGAGTGTTGCCATTGACATTCTCGACATAGCTGTAGAAAGCTTTGTGGTTGTCTTTAGAATCCATGGCGATTTTATTTTTGTAACTGGCTTTGGAGGATTTTATGAGGGATCTCAGCTTCTTGCTGAGGCTGACCAGGGAGTTCCTGCAATCATGGGAATTTACTCTTTTTTTCCAATAGTTTCTTCCTTCTGTTGTAGAGTTTGTTTATGGCAGGGGACCACCAGATTGGCTTCCTTTTTTTGGAGGATAGCATCTTGGTTCTGTTGAGGATGGCACGATCCATGCACTCGTGTATGTGCTTATACAGTGCTTTTGTATATTATTCAGAAGTCGTGTCTCTATTTTCCATCTGTGTGGGTAACGTGAAGTTGGCCACTTCTGACTTAAGAAGCATGAAGTTGGCTTTGGAGAAATTTTTTTATGGTGGTTTCCTTAATGGGGGGGGTGGGGGCGGGATATGGATGTCTAGGGTGATTAGCTTGTGGTCGGACCTGACCAGCAAGGAGTTGACCTCTGGCATAGAGCATCTGTTACCCATATTGGTAATGACCAGGTCCAGGATGTTGCTGCCCCTGGTAGGGGTATGGACAAGCTGATCCAGGACGTTGGAAATGATGTATTCCAGAAAACATTGGGCAGATGAGTTAGTACATGAGTAGTTTTCCCAGTTGATGGTAGGGTAGTTGAAATCTCCCAATGTTAGGGTATTGGACTGTACCTTAATATTATCCAGTATATCAAGACACATGGAGTGGGCATCCTGGGGCATGGTGGGGGATCTGTAACAAGCTACAACCTGAATTGCAGTCTTGACCAGTGTTAATTGTACTTGGATAATTTCAGATTCATTATGTTGAGCAACTAGCCTGGAGGTGTGGATATTCTTTATGAATATGGACACACCTCCTCCTTTAGTGTTTCGGTCCAGGTTAGGTGGCCGAAAGATGTGGTAAAAATTGTAGCCTAGTAATGTAGGGGTGCTCTCTGGAGCCTTAAACCAGGTCTCTGTCATTGCACAGATGTCGATGTTCTCCATCTTAAGGAGTGTCTCGAGTGAGTGCATTTTGAGGTTTAGACTTTTAACATTGAGTAGCATTACCCTTAGATTTTGCTTGTTTGTATCTACTATGGTGGTGCATTTGATGTTTGAGCCTTGCCTAAAAAAGGCACTATAGGGGCGCCAAGTGCCTTAGCCAGTATCCTGAATCCCAGAGGCGACAGGTGCAGGCCATCTCTGGCAAAGGATCGTGACCTGCCGAGGTTGTAGAATAAGTATGAAGGGCAACAAATAACAGGCAGTCTATACCCAGCTATATCAGTTAAATGATTACTGTGGACAGAATCTGAAAAAAGAAGTATTTTACCTAGTCTTAATGTTCTATGCAATACAATCCTGTCTGCTCAACGATAAGTAGTCATCACTAAATTTTATTTTATTCTAACAATAGATGACCAGATTGAGGCAGACGTTGACATTGTTTTGTTTTTTGGCCAAGCGTCCATCTTTCCAATAATGCACTCTCTGCCTTTAGTAGATGAGACTAAAAGGCCATCCCATTTACTGCAGAATTGCAATTTTATTTACCTAGAATGACAGTGCTTAGAATAAATGTTAGGCTTGATTAATCATTTGCCTAACTACGTGACTCTGAGCAAGTCACTTAAAAAGATAGCGCCTTTGGGCTGAGTCTGAAAACAGTCTATGCAGTGCTCTACTCTGGTAAACAAATAAAAAATTAAAATAAAATATTTACTTTCAGAATAGTCAGTCAGATTATCACGGTTTCCAGTGACTCACAACTTAGTGTCCCTAGCATTTTTTTTCCAGACATTGTAATGAGCTGTCTCTTTCAAATGCAGAAAATGTTTATATTAAAACTATATTTTTATGAAATAAGAATATTGTTCTCACATTCATCCTCTTTGTTGTCCAGAGGTGTTAAACTTCTAGTCATTCAGTCTCAGCTGCTCACTGGATTTTGGTAACAGAGTTGGTTTGTTTACATTAAACCTGCATTTCCTGAGACCCAACAGATTTATGGTCCTAAAGGGAAAGAAATAGAGCAGAGCTACAAACACCTTTCTGTGTGGGCTTTTCCTGTGCTAAGAATCTTAAATACAATGGGGTATATGACACAAGAAACAGGGAGACAAATTCTGAAAGAAATTGTAATGAGATTTCATGCAAAGTCAACATAGTGTGCAGTGAGGAAACCAAATATCAGTAGCAAGCTAAATAATGTGACAAATAGTTAAGCACCACTTATATGTAACAGCAAAAGAATCGTTTTTATGGGGAGGAAATTACATTATGGGACAAAAAATGTGCATTTGGTGTAGCTGTCCTTTATAATGGAAAGCGGTAGTAAAATCATCCTCAGCAGAGCAGACAAACTTAAGTTTCTTAACTCTATCCTCATTCATAGTTCTGGGTAACTGAATAATAACTTACACCATCCAGTGGGACAATGTTTCTATCCAGGCATCTGGCAACGCTAACTCAAGCTGTCTCAGCTTAATACTACTCCCCTGTGCTCCACTGTGCAAGGCCCTATGCCCGCTGCCTTTCTCTTGTGGTTAGTTTCTGCAGCATGCCAGTATACTCTAGCTAATCACATCCTTTCCAGCTGACTGTGATGTCGAAAGGTGTTGCATCACTAAGAATGGGAGGGGGTCAGAATTGGCAACCAAGTCATTGTTTTTACTTTACATGTTTGGATTAGGTGGACTTACTTTAAATGAAGTGGAGTAGAAAGATTGCTCTTTAAATTATGTTTTGGAGACAAACAAGTAAAATAGTAAATCAGGGTTCACAAGCAAAAATCATAGGTGCAACAAACATTTTATAGGGGGTTACATGCTGTATGACTTCTAAATGATGATTGCCTGATGCTCTAAATAGAAGATGTTGAGTCAAAGCAAACCCCATTTATCTATTACCTAGACATATTTAGAAGTCTTCATTTGTGTTCTGTCAAACCATGTTTTGGAATGGCTACAGTAGTATGACATGCCACCATAACAGTGTTCCATCTCTTGATGTCTCCTTTATATCAGAGTATGTTAAGGTCCAAGAATTTATTATTTTTCATTTTGAAGAAGTGTCGGGGACTGTGGTAATTGCATTTTGGGTTGAATTTACTAACTTCCATTTGCTAGAGAAATATATTTCATTAAATTATTCCAAAACTGACACAGAAATATGCTTATTTTTGCAATCATTTTCCAATAACTACTTTATTCCAGGGCGGTATGTTGACACAACAGTTCATAAAGCTGCCTCAGATTTCTTGGTTCTGTAGTGTGGTTCTTGGATATGTTGTTCTCTTTGTAGATTCAGCATGTCACCCCTATGTCTGCATGGGTTTCTTCTCACCTCCCAAATATGTGTTGCATCCTTCAAATTGCCTACAGTTGTACATGGTATATGAGTGAGTGAGAGTGTGTGTGCGTTTGTGTGCATGTGTGCGCGCGAGCGCGCGTGTGTGTGTTGACACTTCATCCAGAATGAATTTCTATGCCTTATGCCCACTGTGTCCAGGCAGACTCTATATGACCATGATTTGGATTAATTGGGTAATATGAGCATTAATGAATACTTAATCCTGTTCAGAGTTGTGAGGGAGCTGGAAAGTATATCATACAATGAGAGCAGGGAGGAGAAACTGCCCTGACTGAGATATCAGCCAAATACAGGAAACAGTATGCGCACATGTTCACATACACTGACACTAGCAAATGACATGCCTTCCATTTTACATATTGGGATGTTGTTTGGATACAGGAGGAAAATGAGGATCCCGGCAGACTCCTTCCCAGAAGCAGAAATTACATACTCTACCCAGAAGGTGGTCCAGCAGGAAGCTAAACTGACCAATCAAGTGTTGTGAGGCAACATATTAACTTTGGCACCACTGGGGTGCCTTTACACTTATAGGTTGATTGTCAAGTGTATGACCTACCTGCCTTCAAGAAGCTTTGTCATAATCCCTAGCTGGCATTTTCTTTTTCCCATATATGTATCAAGATTATTTTTGAAGGAAGTTATTGAGTGACTTATTCTGACTTTAAGGGGAGCTTATGCTACAATCATGGAAGATACTGCATTATACATATCTAATTTTTTTCTAATAATTTGTATGTGGTGCAGTGGTTCAGCAGTTAACATTGTTGCCTCACAGCAAGAGGTTTTCTGGTTCGATTCTCAGCTGGGATGCCTTCTGTGCAGTGTCTGCATGTTCTCCCTACATTCGTGTGGGTTTCCTCTGGGTATTCTGGTTTCCTCCCACATTCCAAAGACATGCATCTGGAGTGCTTCTCCCCAGGTCACTGCTGAAAATAAGCTCTGTCCTAGTCAGACTTTCCCAATCAACAAATGTTAAATTAAAATAAATTTATTTTTAGCATTAGATTCCCCATTTTGGTATTAAAATCCTTCAGCTGTTTCTTTTCCCAGGCATGATATTTTAAGAATACTAATTTCTCCCACATAGTTGAGAGTCAATGATGCCAACTTCCAGAGATTAGTTTTATTTGCTCCATTACAGAATGTATTTGTATGAAAAAATGCATTATCTTCCTTTAGATCCTGCAACCCATTTCAGGCAGTCAGCTTCAGCCATTTAGACGAAGATGGTTAGTAATATTCCAATTGTCAAGTCACACCACAACCATCTACATTGTTATATTAACTTATGCAGGAAAAAATTAGTTGCAAGCTAAACATTATGTCTGAATATTTGTCACAATGATAAGTCTTATATTGTGATGGCCTACATCTTGTCTAATAGCACACTGACAGCTAATATTGTCTGCAGTTACATGGTCATGTCAGTAGAATAACTAATGAAAAATAATTGAAAATCCATTAAAATGTGTACAGTGGTGTTGGGAGTCATGAACAGTCCAGTGTTCCTTGGCTTGTTGCAAAACTCTGTTACTGCAAATACAGTCTTCCTACCATCCTGATCATATATGAGCACTTTGGTTTACTGCAGAAGATTCCAGTCCTAATAAGCTTCTGAACAAGTTTGGTACTTGGCCATTTAGGTACCTCTTCCCATCTCCACATCTCCTGTCACCTAACACAAATAAATATATAGATTTACAGCCCTTGCTCTTATAAAATGTGTCATAGTCATGAGTACAGCTCTAGTGTGTGCCTTTAATGTGCTCTGAACTGGTCATTGTTTTAAAACAAATAGTTTACTGACATTTGTACATGTACAATTTATGTTTAGGTGGTAGTGATGCAGCCAAAGGTCTAGGATTAAGTATTCAGTTAGAGCAGCTCCTCAGTACAACTGTAGTTTAACAAACATTTTTAAACTCAGCTTAGGAGGTAGGTTGTTTATTGGAAAGGTATTTGTTAGTGTTACTGCCAATGACCTTAGGCAATGTGTCTTTTCCTGAGTGGAGACTAAAGAACAACATCAAAAAACAAAACAAAAAAAAAAAAACAAAAAAAAAAATAGGCTTTGCATCATATCTTGTTCTTTCTGCAGTGAATCTCTGTAAGTCATTATTATTTACTCAATTTTTATGTACTAGGATCCAGAATGCAGGGGTGGCCCGTGCTATTGGACTGCCGGACTGCAGCCCCCTCAACTGTAAAAGAAAGAAAAAATAAAGAAATAAAAATAAAAAAATTAATAAAATCACGGACTTTCGCGCATGCGCACTAGTCCGGACTGCTGCTGAGACAGTCTGGAGCATGCGCAGATTGTCTCAGCAGCAGTCCTGACTGGGAAACATGAAGAACAGAGCTCCCAGAAGTCTATGCAGTTTTAAACTGCATAGACTGTCCTGGAACTCGCTGGGAAAACATGTTGGGGTCGGACTGCAACATCAGCAGTCTGGAATTCGTCGGGGGACGATCTCGCAACAGGCAGGGTCTGGTATGGATAGGAGTTTGATGCAGTTTCGTCGGGGAAGATCTTGCGACAGGCGGGGATTTGCGCAGGAGTTTGCAGCAGTCTCGTCAGGGGAAGATCGGATTTATGGTGGTTTGCTACAGGGATTTGTGTGTGTGTGTGTGTGTGTGTGTGTGTGTGTGTGTGTGTGTGTGTGTGTGTGCATGTGTGAGTGAGTGAAAATGCCCCAGGTGCAATATACTGGTGGTTAGACTCATGGTGGTGTGATAGGGAATACCTCAGGCTTGAACCCTGTACCTTGTATGCAGGTGTTAAAGACCTGAATTCCCTACCCACCACCATTTGTAAAAAATTGCAGATTTTTGCCTCATATTTGATCTGATCTGTTCCTCATAATATCTGTGGTTTGTAAATGTTGCAATGCTTGATATTTGATGGTGCAGTGGTAGCATTGTTGCCTCACAGCTGCAGGTTATCAGGTTTGATTCTTGGCTGGGATGCCATCTTTGTGGAGTCTGTATCTTCTCCCTGTGTTTGTGTGGGTTTGCTTTTGTGTCCTCCCATGTTACAAAGACATGTCTGCATTATTTCTTCCTGGGCCTCTGCTGAAAATTGTTTATTTGTTCCAAGTCAGACTGTCCTGATTAACAAATGTTAAATAAAATTGACAGGCATTTCAGACTTCAGGTTTCTGAATGTTTAATTCCTTACATATTTGATGGCGCAGTGGTAGTATTATTGCCTCATAGCTATAGGTTTTCTGGTTTGATTCTTGGCTGGGGTGCTTTCTGTGTGGAGTCTGCATCTTATCCCTGTGTTTGTGTGGATTTTCTCTGGTGTCCTGCCATTTTACAAAGACGTGTGTCTATAGTATTTCTCCCTGGGCCTCTGCTGAAAATTGTTTTTGTTCCTTCAGAAGTAAAATTGACAGGCATTTGAATTTCAGACTTCATATTCTTCAGAAAATACATAGTAAAACAACTTTTTATTCTAGCAATAAATATATAGTAACACAACCTTTTATTATAGCAATTTTCTAAGTTTATAAGATGACTATTTGAAATTTGTCCTTATTTTTGGGACTGTATTACCCTGTTATTGGCTTTGTCCATGTTTTTTGTGCTAAGGTTGACAGCTATGGCAAGAACTGAATTCACTGAATATGTTTGAGGGCTGTATTCCCTCATTACTGGGTTTGTCCAGGTGTTTTGTGCTAAGAGGTTGACAGCTATGGTGAGAACTGAAGTCATTAAATGATAGCCATTTAAGTTTCAGTCTTCCTCTCTTTCACAAAGCAGCTGATTTGGTGTAGTGGTATGTTGCTCTGACTGTTTTGCACAGGGACCTTGGCAGTAAAATGTATGGTGGTAACACAGCATTTTTCTTTCACAAAGCAGGTGATTTGGCATAGTGGTATGTTGTTCTGACTCTTTTGCACAGGGACCTTGGCAGTAAAATTTATGGTGGTAACACAGCATTTTATTCTAGCAGCTTTCCAAGATTATAAAAGCAATGTTTAATGCGTCCCTGGTTTTTGCCCTTTTGACCCACCCCAATAAATTTGGATTTTTCCAGATTTCTTGTGCTGCGAAGTTGAGATGCAGTTGAGTATTGAGTAGATTTTACAAGGAGCTGAGAGCTGCAGGGGAAGATAAGTTTAGTGCTGATTATGCTAAATCAGCTAGCATTACTAATAGCACAACAGGTTGTGTACTTGCTTTTGATGCAGAAGGTTGTTGGTTCTACTCCCATAAGGGGTGAATGCTGCCGTACTGAAAGTTAAGATATTAACTATGAGCCTGTTATCAGTTTGCCATCAATTTCCTATTGCAATATTACTAGCTTATTTTTAATGTAATTTAGGCAATTTATTCCTCAGGGGCATCAGACACTTTATTTTTCGATGAAACCATGAAATATAAAGGTGATTGCCAGCAGCAAACTCTTCATTACAGATTTAATTAACGTGGAATTATTTAGATTACTTTTTTACTACTTCAGAGATTGTGCATATTTACTGATAATGGGGGACTGCAGAATTGTGCATATTTACTGATTATAGTGGACTGTGGAATTTTGAGTAGACTTTTATGATGGAAATGTTCTGAATTGGGCAGTTTTGTCATTGGTGCATGCGTTTTGTTTCATTGTTTACTGGAAAAATGTTCAAAGCAATAGGAAGGTGTATCAAAGAGCACATGTATGTTTCATATGCAAGGGGCCTATGATTTGAAAACAGCCCAGAATTAATCTTAATCTGCCATGGGTAAAATGTATTTTCTTTGAATGTGGGTTTCAATGTTGTTTCAATGAATATGAGTTTCAATGGCAGAGAAGTTTTAATGCCAAGTTTGTTTAGCAGATGTCTTAGTGTTTGCGCTGTAAAATGCAAAATAAAACTTTCAAATGAAGTTCAAATCATCATAGAAGTAAATCAGTATGCACATTAGTGTTTATGGTAAATGGAGTGAAATAGCCAAGTAATGGATCATTGGAATGGCTGCAGGGGGAGGCTCCATTTGACCATGGTTTTGTGAGGGGGTAGGGCAGCAAACTTAGGCAGCCCCAGCTGAACCATACCTCCCAACTGTCCAGATTTTCAAAGAATGAATAGATTTTTTGCTTCTTATTTTTGGTTTGTTCCTCATAAAATTTGTGGTTTTCTGGCAAATCATTTAGGAATTAAGTCACTAAATAATGACACACTAAGTTTCAGACTTCATAACCTTCAGAAAAATGCATGCTAAAGTAAGACCTGGTCTATCAACTGTCTCAGTTTATACAAGAGCAATTTTTAGTACTGTTTATATGTTCCCCCAATATATTTGGCCTTGTCCAGATTTATTGCATTAACAGGTTGAGAGGTACATGCAAATAAATTGCTTTATAGAATTAGGCATAGCCAAACCTCTCAACTGTCCCTGATTTTGGCTCAGAATGTTGCTCTTCCTCTAATGATCCCTCCGCAAAATAGCAATTTTGGAAGAAAACATGGAGGGTTTATAATTAAGAAATAACTGTAATAATCAGTTAGATTACTTTTATTTCAGAAATGCATGTAGATTATTTTATTTTGTCAGCTGCTCAAGTTAGCAGTACTAATATTAAAGTATCCATTCTTTGACAGGTTCCCAGCTGTATTGTGTTGCTATTTTATATTTTTACATCACATTTTTGGTCCATTTTTCATAAAATTGTGTTTTTTTGGCAAATTAGTGACAAATCATTAAAGACTGAAGTTAGAAAATAATGACAGACATTTGAGTTTCAGATTTCATACCATTCAGAAAATTCATACTAATGCAAGACCTCTATTATCTTTCTAAGTTTATAAGAGCAATATTTTAAAAATTGTCCTTATTTTTGGGCCTTTGTCCCATTTCTTTGTATGACTTTCTCCAGATTTCTTGCTCTGAGTTTGAGAGGCATGACAAATGTGTCAGGGTCATCACAAGTCAGCCAGAGACATTTCAAACTGTGACATACTTGTTGCACCCCACTCCCCCATGTAGTGACTCTGGATGTGTCGAAGCAAGGCAAGGAGTAGTTATGCAGTGTAAATGTGTAGAGTATCCCCCCATCCAAGGTAGACACAAGTACTAGATTGGCTTTTCATCTGTCCTTGATTTTTACAGAATGGTCTGGTTTCTGTCATATTTTTTGTACTGTTGATTTATGCTTATTACTCAAAGTACCTGCTGCTCTGTGTTTAAGTAGCAATACTTTAATGACCATTAGGTAAGATTGGCTGAGATTGCAAGATGCAAGTAAGCTTTAATAAGCATACTGTTAAAGAATTGCCAACATTGAAAGCCTTTCTGTTGCCATGTAGAGAATACTTAACTAGATAATGAATAAGCCTTGGGTATTGAAATGCATATGCCAGTATTTGTAATAAAGGACAGGATTACATTATTTTAAGAGTCTCATTACACTTGGAGACTTCCAGTCATCTCTGCAGGCTTTACCCGTAAACAGAATGCCAATCATGTGGTCCATAACCTGTACAGTAATCCTTTTAGTGTGGTCCATAACCTGTACAGTAATCCTTTTAAGCAATGTATCTTGAGCTTATTTCTTGTTTGCTTTTCATTTTTTTACTTTGATCATGTTTTCCCCATGAAACAAGTAAATGTCAGGCAGCAGGTCTTTTTTTGGATAAGGAACATTTCTACAAGTGGGGGCATCAGAGATTTCTAATTTCAGCATGTTACTTGGTACTTTAATAAAGCTGAATATAAATTATAATTAGAACTGCAGTGCAAGAAATGGTTTGAGTTGAGTGCTGCTTGTTTTTCTTATACTTGATGTCGACTGGCATTCCATTAATGTATTTAAAAAAAAGTAATTTATTTTTTCATGCCTCACAACCTTTTTTGTTTCCATTTAGATATTAAGCTGTCATGCAGCCAATGCATTGAAATATTTTTATTCTTCTACACTTCATTTTGTCTTGAATGGACTCTCATAATGACGGTTTGGCACCCAGGGCAGTATATTTAGTTTTTGTGGTTTTGAGCATAGCTCCTCCCCTTTCTAGTTGGCTGCACCCCTTCCCATTGACCCCACCCATTCAGCTGTCTCCTGCAGCCCCCCTTTGATTTGAAGTCACCAGCCGCCACTGCCAGAATGGCCTGATGGGGGCTGTTAACTCTGTGATTTCATTTTACAGTCAAGGTTTTCACTTCTCTAATGTTAGTTTACAGGGAGAAATAGTGTACTATGATAAGAACATTTACTGTGGTAATATCTCCCCACTGACTTACAGAGACAGTACTTTGACTTCCTACTTTTTTCACTGCCTCTGGCAAGAGAGCCAGTCTGTCTTTTGCAATGATTTACTTTGATTTTTGTTTATGATAATTTTTCACGCAGCATTTTAAGATACATCTGAATGTTAGCATGAAAGACAAACTTATTTACTGCTTCTGTTCAGACTAAGAACTGTAGTTTCCACCCATGTTTTCAAGCAGAGATGTAAAGCTGGTTATTTCTGGCAGAAAGTAAATTGTTGTCGATACCTAGTTTTAAAACTCTTTATTGACCCTGCAATTAGAAATCAGTGGTTTCCTTAATTATTTATTTGTTATTGTTGAAATGACTTTAAATGTATGTATTCTCCCATGCTACATATCACACCTGATGTCATAAATACTAGAAGGAAATAAATTTCACAAAATGTCAGACTGATGTGCAGAGAAACAGCTTCAGGTAGAAATCAGTGACAGTTTTACTTAAATGATGTTTTCTTTGTACGTGGCATTGTTGCTGGAGGATTAAAGGGCTGGAAGAGCACCTTGTGGTGAGAGAAAAACTTGACATTTGGGTGGAGTAGCTCTTTAACCCACTTCTTCCACTATTTGTATTGCAGATATAGTGTTTAATGAATAGCACAAAGAAGTTCTAAAGCCACATATGATTTATGACACTATGCACCAGCAATGACAATGTCATATTAGGCACAACAATTTATAAGAGCAAGGGCTGTAAATCTTAATATATTGGAAATCTACAACAGTCTTGAGAGTATCAGAACATTAACAGGCTTGCTTGGGAACAAGTGAGCAAACACAAGAAGAAGATAGTAGCAAAATGCATGTAAATAAAAAAAAATGCAAGATGCATCTCCCCTTAGAAATTCTCAATGTGTTACTTTTATATATTTGATTATTTTCCCTGTATTTTTATAGATATCCAAATTCCATTCCAATTTATGAAACACTTATTTTAAAAATAAATCACTTGTTAGCTGTTTTGCAATTTTAATTTTGTTTGTCCTATTTATTTTATATGAAATACTATTTACTCATGTTAAATATAGTCTGTGCTGTGTGCTTGTATCATACATTATATTATAAAAGAAATTAGATTATCAGTTCCAAAAGTCTTAGAAATACTTTATAGTACATCAAAATACAAGAGACTGTTTCCACAGTCTTGTGTTGGCCACACAAGAAAATGGAGACGTTTTGTTTCTGCACAAAAATCATAACAACAATGCACCTTTAGTAAAACATGGGCTATAAGTCTAGAGAAAAAAATGTCCGATTAGTTGGGAGTCATACCAAGGACATACTTACCCTATCTGTGGCACCATCGCTGTTGTCATGGCAAGTAAAGTGGTATAAAGAATACTGTAAAAACAGATATGTTCTTAAAACTAAATCTTGCAGACTTGTGCCTTTTCTGGCTTACTGATGCAGTGCTTGGCTAACATAGCCGGCCTTAGGCATAGGCTAGCTAGGCAGCCGCCTAGGGCATCACTCTAGCAGGGGCACTTTTCCTAGTATTTATCTGTTTTTTATTTTTGTAGTAAAGAAATGGTTTCTTAAAAATGTGTTGAATGAGTGTAGGAAAAACTGAATAGTAAGACAAACTGTGAGGAAAAACAAAGAAAAAGGTAATCTGGACAGTGGAGGGAGACCAGGATGGGGGCACCGGGTGGTGTTGGGGGGTGCTATGGAGCCCTTTTGCCTAGGGCACCAGTTGACCAAGGGCTAGCCGTGTTGGCTAATAAAGGTGTTTCCCAAGCAATGTTTGTAGTGGCCTACTGTTGGGGCATTTCATTCATAGCTCTATCACTTTGAGACACAACAGCATCAACTAGGTAGTGGTCTTTCACAAATATAAAGTCTCCTTGAGATGTATATAAAAATCACCTACTCAGTCTAACCTGAGATAATGACTAATATGTGGAGTTTATTCTCTATTTGCTGGCTTCAACTTATATATTAGTTTTATCTGGTTATTTCAATCGACAGATTTTGTTATAATGCGACGAATATTAAAACTTGATTTCAAAACATGGTGTCAGCCATCAAGAACTTACTTTTTTCTTTCATTCCTGGTGACTCTTTCTTCTTTTGTTATAATTGCCAAGCTTACCTGGTACAATTGTATGTTTTATTGAAACCAGGAAATAAAGAATATGTCTGTAGGTTGCTTACATGTAATTATTAAGTACACATGCTGCAGTTATGAGAATAAAAGTTAGACTGTCACTTTGTAAGCAAAGATGACAATTCTTTGACTGGTACTCATATTTAAGAAGTTTTTAGTATTCTTGAATCGGCTCTGTTTTTAAAATGAACCAAAATTTTGTCGTTATTTCTGTATAAGATGAGCATGGAATCTTCTATTTAGTAACAGGCAGATTTAGTAACTGGCAGGTGCTTGAAACTGAAGCACTCATGGTTAGCAGCATTCCTGAAAAACTCCAGAGGCATGCAGCAACACAGATGCAAGGAACGCAAACCATATGAATGCACTCCAAAAGCAGACTGCCATCGCTTTCCTTTTGTTACAGACAAATTGTTGTGGCTGAGAATATCCCGATCGAGGAAGCATAACTATGTTTTCCTTTCTGCTGGCAGTAAATTAAACTTAAGGTACACGATGCTGCAGATATAAAGATTACGTAAGATGATGTTTCTGTTTTTATATTATTCTTTTGTTATGACTGGAAAATTAATCACTGTGTTATGTACAAATGGTAGCCAGATTTGACATGGAATGTAGACATTCAATAAAAAATGTCAGTCACAACTCATGCAGAATATCAAAATGAAATGCAAATGTATGCAAGTTCAAGGGCATTATGTCTTGAATTCTCATAAATCTGTAACATACCAAATACTGAAATGGTTCACAGATACAGATTAAAATGTCTTTGCACCATGTAATTTAAATCCCATATTGCCTACAATTACACACTGTAAATTACCCTGTGTATATGTATTTGCCACTGATTTTCAGTTACCTTGTCCACGTAGTTTCTGAGCACAAGGACTTGTACTCAGTCTACCTATTTGGTTATCAAACTAAAATAAATTATATGTGGACAATATTCAATGAAATATGGTCACAAATCCATAGATTTTTTTTTAGATATATTGATTCTATTTTTTTGTATTGTGCCACAGCCTAGCTCTTTTATCTGTACATGTGCTGTGTTTATATTACATATGCACGATATATGTAAAGTTATATACAGTAATGCATAAGGTATAAAGTACAGTTGCGTAAGTCCTACTTTCCTGTAACAGTCGATGTTCCTAGAACACATTGCCTTACTACCATATAAATAGTAGTGTCCTGCTAGCATAAGTCTGGCACTCTGCCAAAGTTCAGAGCTCCTCCCCCTGCCCAGTCTGGGGATATGATGAACCAATCACCTTTTTGTACAAGGACTGTTTTCAGACCCACAGGCAGAACCCTTTTGGTTTTCTAGGGTGCAGAAGGAAGAAAAGATGAAAATGCAAGCTAATGAGCACGTACTGTTCCAAAAAAGAAAACACATACACACACACAAACAATTAGAAAGGATACTGAGCTTAACTTAATGGCAACGCAAAATCCAAATTATGTACCTCTAAAAAAAGGGAATATTGGGTAGGTCCTACCAGTATGGTAGTGTGTTTTAAGAACATATAGTGTTACAGGTAAGTAGGACTTACACAAATGTACTATGTTCAACAAACACACTGCTTTAATGGCATATGGGTAGATTTCCAAAGCTTACCCAACCTGGGAGGAGAAAGGATAAGGGCCCAGGAGCCCCTAGAGAACAGTCCTAGTGAAGCCTGCTCCAGATTTAGAAAAGGCTTAAAGCTTGTAGCGCTTTGTAAAAGTATGGGCGGAGGACCAGGTTGCTGCCTCTAAAATACTTCTAGAGTCCACTCTTTTCCAATAGGCTACTGAGGAGGAAAGGCCCTGGTGAAATATGCCTTAACCTTGCCTAGATTTGCCTTGCCATGTTAGGTGTAACAAAAAAATAATACCAGGGGACAATCAATGTGCAATAGTTTGCTTAGAGACTGGTTGACTCTTTGCTCCTGTGTAGGAAATAAAAAACCTTTCAGCCTTCCTAAAGGGTTTCATTCTGTTGACGTAGTATGTGAGCTGTCAATGCACATCCAAGGTATAAAGTATCCTCTCTGCCTTATTCTTAGGTTCTGGCAAGAAAACAAGGGAGGTTAACAGACTAATTGTTAAGGAATTCTGAGAGCACTTCCAGCATGAAAGAAGGCTTAGTGCGTGACACAATCCTATCCCTGTAGAAAACAAGTTAAATTTGTCCCACCATGAGGGCTTGCAGCTCAGACACTTGCCTTACAGATGTCAGAGCAAACAGTTTTCTATATTAAGAACTTCAGATCAGCCTGAGCAGAAGGTTCAAAACGGGGTAAGGTTAGTTTGTCCAGAATGTAGCTGAGATTCCACAAAGAAGGAATTTGCTTGTGGGGGGGGGGTCTCATATGCAAAACTCCTTTCATGAACTATTTTACCAAAACAGAAGAAGAAAGAGAGAGATCCATTTGCAGACAAGCAGAGATAGCCACTAAATGCACCTTAATGGACACATACCATAAGCCATCCTGAAGTAGTTCCCACAAACATTTCAAGATAAGAGGGATGTTAACCTCAAGGGACCCTCTGTTCCCATTTAGGCACCACTTAGAAAAACACATCCATTTGCAAATATAAGATTTTCTAGTAGCAGGTATTATGGCCTCCTTTAATGCCTGCTGCACATCCTTATGAAACAAGTGGCTAATCAAAGTCAAGATTGAATCATCTAGGCTGTTAGTTATAATTGCTCCAAATTAGGGTACACCAGTTAACCCTGGGACAATGTGAACAAATCCAGAGTGTGAAGAAGTCTGTGGTAATTGTCCTTGGCCAATGTCATTAGAAGGGAGGAAAAAGATTGCTTGGGCCAATAGGAGTCACTACAGTGATCTTTGGCACTTTTTTCTGAACCTTCAAAAGTACCTTGTGAATCAGGGGAAAGGGTGGGAATGCACCTAAGAACATTTCTGTCCAGGGGAACAAGAATGCATCTATCCTCCAAATATAGTTTGCAAGGATGTTGGGAACAGAATTTCCCAAGTTTTCTGCTTTGAAAGGATGTGATCAGATCTATTTGAGGCATTCCACACATATAGACTAGATCCTGGAACACCACTGCCTTAACTGTCACTCGTGCAGGTCTGCATAGGACCTGCTTAGACTGTGTGCCACAATGTTTTGCTCTGATGGGATGTATGATGCCTGAAGAGCTAGAGAATGCTGTAAAGCTAGTTCTGAGGCCATCATTGCCAATAAAACGAGAGAGTATGACCTTGTACCCCCTTTTATGTTGAAGTACCATATCACTGCAGTGGCAGTGTTGTCTGTAACCACCTGAAGAGGACCATGAGTCCATAGCTGGTGAAGGACTTTTAAGGTGAGGAACACTGCCAACATTTTCTTGTTATTGATGTGCTTCTGTGCATTATTGGGCATCCAAGTGGCCTGCACTTGCACTCTCATTGACACAGCTCCCCAAACAAAGTCATATGAATCTGGACAGAATGTGCCAGAACATTAAGGAAGAAGGGAAGTCCTGGATTGATATTCAACTGTGCTGTCCACCACTGTAACCCTCATCTGATAAAGGGCAGCACTGGTGACTGAGATTCAAGGGATTGTAGGTTCTGGATCCAAAAATTCTGAAAATACCAGTGAAGTTTCCTCATATGGGGACAAGCCAGGGGTATAATGAGGATCATGGATGCCATAAGTCCTAGAATTTGTGGGAATTCTTTTGCAGAGGTGAAGTTCCACCTGGAGAATTCCTGAAAAAAACATCTGGCAAGACAGGACCTTGTCTTCAGGAAGAAATACCATTCTTTTGTTAGCGTTGATTAAACACTCCAGAAATATGAGTCTTTGTGAAGGTATCAGGCATGACTTCTGAAGATTCAACTCGAACCTTAGGTAGGAGAGTAAGGCTGAGGCCTTCCCTAGCGATTCCAAAAACTTTGTTACTGACTCTGCACAGATCAGCAAGTTGTTCAATTAAAGAAAGATGTGAATGGCAAGAGTCCAGCACTGGGCCCCTACTGGAACAAGCCAGTTGGTAAACACTCATGGTGCAGTGGATAGCTCAAAGGGTATTGCAGAGAACTGATAGTGCAAACCAGACACAACAAGTCTCAGATATCTTTTGTAGTGATGAGCGATGGCAATATGGAGATGCACATCTTTCAAGGCCAGGGTTACCATGCAGCAGTGGTTCAGCAAAAGAGGAAGCACTGTCTGCTGAGTGAGCGTCTTGAACTCAGGGACCTTGACCAAGGTATTCAGAAAGGATGGGTCCAAAACTTGTATACATGGCAACTCTTTTTGGGAACCAGAAAAGCTCTGGAGTAGAAGCCTTTCATACTTTCTGAAGGAGGGACCGGTTCTATGACCCCTGAGTCAAGGGGTTTGGAGACCAGGCATGATTGGGCACACTCTGAATTACATAAACACTTTTTTTAGGCAAAGACTCATTCAACAGAGAAGAATTGCAAACTTTCTTAAAAAGATCTTCTAAGACTGGGATTAATGGAGGGAAGGTTGCCACATCCAGGGCCTCTTCCTCTTAAGGATCATAAACCCTGCTGACCTTGGGAGCAGCCAAAGATTGCTCCCAATTGAATACATCCATAAATGTAGCCAGCATTTGGGAAAAAAAAACATCTGGGTGCCACAGTGGTGCAGTGGTTAATGTTGTCGCCTCACAGCAAGTAGTTCTATGGTTCAATTCTTGGTTGGATTGCCTTCTGTGTGGAGTCTGAGTGTCCTCCCTGCATTTGCGCGGGTTTCCTCCAGGGTACTCTGGCTTCCTCCCACATTACAAAGACATGCATCTGGTGCATTTCTTCCCGCGCCTCCACTAAAAATAGGCTCTGTCTTAGCTGGACTTTCCTGGTCAATAAATGTTAATTAATTCATCTGTTTGGTTTTCTGCTCCTGTTCATAGTCAGAGGAAGCTGATTGATCAGACTTTGACACTTCTGAAATGTCATATTCCAAATTTCTTTCAAAATCAGGATCCTTGGATGGTTAAACAGGTGTCTGAGTCCTGGCATTACACATAACCTGGGTTTGCACCCCATAATCAAAGGTACCATTAAATGTTGGGACCTACTAGAGTTAGTCTCAAAACATGGAGATTGAATGACTGAAAGATCGGACTTGTATATATGAAGTTTGAGATGCCATTTCTCACAATATTCACTTTTCTATGAGGTACGGTAATGTTGGACTGGGTATATAAGTTCAGGAAGTATTGGAGGTTTGTCCTCCCACATGGGTGGTGCAGGGGGACTTGCCCCCATAATAAAAGAAGTTTTAAGGAGAAGGCCAATTTTTGAGATTTGCTCTTCTCTAGTTTTTCAGGCTTTTTTCAGCTTTCTGACACTCAGCATTTTGAGTGGTGACATTTCAATAGGGACTCTAATCAACTCTGTGAACAATGTATCTAATCATACCCACCAGCTCAGGTGAAAACCCAGTCAGAGACTATTGCCTTGTGATGTGGTGGGTTTTTTTTGTCTCTTTTTTGTATGCATTACACAAGAGAGAGAATTCCTGGGGGAAGATGTATCAGCACTGTCAACAAATTCTGCACCACTGACTTCCCCTGCACCTAAAGAGTTTGGTTCTTCTGTACCTGAACCATGCGCTAGTACAGCTACAGAGAATGTGTCTGATCCTTGTGCCATGCACAGTTGTGGTACTACCACCGCACCATGACACCTAGGAGGCAAAAGAAGGTGAGTGGTCAGATAGTCTGCTTAAGACTACAGCAGAGTCACATGCCCTAGGCTGAGGCATATTTCTTGACTTGTTTCTATGTTTTTAGGTAAACAAGGGATAGATGGTGAGGATGCACAGTATCAGAACCCATCAAGTCAGGGGATCAGAAACTACCCAGCTCAATACCAAATACTGGCCGCACAGTCAGCCTAGTAAGTGGATGGATAAATCCCACTATTCTCTCTCTACATAACAATATATTTTTTATTTATTTATTTATTTATTTAACATTTGTTGACCGGGAATGTCTGACTAGGTTCCACAGAGCCTGTTTTCAGTGGAGGCCCGGGGAGAAACGCTCCAGATGCATGTCTTTGGAATGTGGGAGGAAACCGGAGTACCCGGAGGAAACCCACGCGAACACAGGGAGAACATGCAAACTCCACACAGAAGGCACCCCAGCCGAGAATTGAACCGGAGAACCTCTTGCTGTGAGGCGACAACGTTAACCACTGCACCACTGTGCCGCCCATATATAAAGGCTATTAATATAGTATTATTATAGTAGTATAATATTAGGCCCATAATATAAAAGCTATTTCTGAAGGTATACTATTCTGAACACCGCACTGAACAAATGTCAGTATTTTCAGTAACACAGTTCAAAGTAAAAAATACATGTTACAACATTTCCTCAATTTTAAAAATAAAGACTAATTTCAGCACCAAATGAATAAACAAAAATCATAAACTGATGAAAAATTCCTGACAGAAATGTTTAACATACAAAATGGCACCAAAAGTAATCTGAAGTCCATTTCTGTAAGGGGTCACTATTCTAAAGACTACACTGAAGAAAATGTCAGTTTTGGTAACATAGTTCAAACTACAAAATATATGCATAAAACTCCCCTAATTCCCCTGAAAAAGCTAGTTTCAATCAAAATAAATTGATATTTATTTTATTTTATTTATATTATATTTATTTTATTTTATATATATATATATATATATATATATATATATATATATATATATATATATAAAAAATATAATTTTATATATTATATTATATTATATTATATTATATTATATTATATTATATTATATTAATAATTATTTATTTTATTTATCAAACTCTCCTTTGATAATCACATTGCCAGAGTGGTTAGAAAATCCTTCTACGTGGCCCACCTTATCACAAAAGGGTTCGCATCCAGATCAAAAGAGGTCATTGTGCCCCTCTACTCATCGCTCATCAGACCCATCATAGAGTACAACGCCCCATTTGGGATGTATCTTACAAGACACCTGCAACAGCTGGAAAGACCACAGAAGTACCTTACCAAGAGGATCACTGGCCTCAAACAGATGCCCTATGCAGCTTGACTGAAGAAACTCCAGCTGTACTCAGTTGCATACCGCCTACTCAGAGGTGATCTCTGCCTGACATACAAGGCCATGTCCAACCCAGAACTGATGGACATGCTCCACCTAAAGAAAAGCTTATCCCCTTGAGCCACATGCTCTAGGGATCTAAACCTCACCACAACAATAAATAGGACGTGCTGGAGGGATAGATTCCTGTCACAGAGACTTCTCATGCTTTGGAACAAGATTCCAAGCTACATTAGGCAGAGCTCCTCGCTAACATTCTTCAAGAGAAACCTTGATGAGTGGATGGAAAACAGAAAGTTTACCCCAGGGATCACTCCAGTGGCTCTGCTGGACAGAGGCACAGGGAACTAATCTAAGGGGGCGGCGAAAGCCAACACATTCTGGCTAGGCTTATAAATGCCTTCAGGCAGATAGCCTGGTACCTACCTATGAATCTATATAGCCTAAACAGTTTTAGTCAAGAAATATAAATCACAACCTGATGAAAAATTTCTGTCAGAAATGTTTTACATACAAAATGACACCACAACTGTTATTTAAATGAAGAAAAAAAAAACATTTAAAATGCTGTAATCCATCTCAGTCACCCCAAATAATCATAATCCAAAGACAAGACTGCAGTATTAGTACTGGCATGTTTTCCTGTCAAAACTTCCAAAATGCAGCTTTTAAACAACAGCATAGACCTTAATATGCTAGTCAAAGTAAAAAATAGAAGCATATGCAAACTTTATAATCAGAAAAATCAACAGTCAATACAACAGAATACACTATTCAAGCACTGATAGAAAAAGGCAGTGGGAAAAATAAAACACAAAAGGTTTCCTGTCTGAGCTCAGCAGCTGAAAATCGAGAGAAATAATCAGTATTCTCAGGGATCCTTGTCTTACTGTGGCACTTTAAAACTGGAAAGTTTTTTTTTCCTCTGGTCTGAAAGGCAGCCCCAGTACTCTAAGGTGATTGGTACATCACACTCAAACAGGAACGGGGGAAGAGCTGTGAGCTTTGGTGGACTGCCAGAGATAGGGTAGCAGGGCACTATTACCCATATGCCAGTAAGACAATGTGTTTGTTAAACATGTACAATACATATTTTCAGTATTAGTTGTGAAAGACTGTGGGGCAGTAGTATTAATTTGCTGATTTTTTTTCAAGGCACCATGAGAAGGTTCTGCTCTTTTGACTTATGGAGTGCAGGAGCCCTGGGAAGGAGTACCATCTGGGTTTCCTGTCTACTTTGTCTCTGCTCTTAAATCCATATATAGTTACTACAGGAGACCTCCACCTAGGTTAGTGGTAGCCATTAGGGTTTCCAGTTCTCTTTCTAGTGGCACTCAG
Source organism: Protopterus annectens (assembly GCF_019279795.1). Lineage (NCBI taxonomy): Eukaryota > Metazoa > Chordata > Ceratodontiformes > Protopteridae > Protopterus > Protopterus annectens. The sequence continues at coordinate 82,147,288 of NC_056733.1, read as the reverse complement.
GAGAAAATACCATGTACTAATTAGTAAAGGGTGCTGGTTGTATCAGGCCTAGTGAATAGTAGAGACAGGCACTTGTCTCATTCATGTCACTTTCGTCACATGGTATCTTTAAGACAAAGATAGGCAGTAACATTAGTAGATCATGGGTATGTCGGAATGCATTCTTAGGATGTCTGTCACTACCTATATGTGCACTGTATGTCTTTTTCTCTACACCCATTAGAAGAATGGGTTCTGTGTTCCATGCAGCAAACCTTCACCTAGGAAAATTACTGCCCCTGTTGTGATCCTTTCCTTCCTTTGACTAAAATTACTGCCCCTGTTGTGATCCTTTCCTTCCTTTGACTTAAAGCTGTGGGAGCTAAAGTCTGATTTTGAATAACATTTGCTGGGATAAGGATCGCCACTTTTCTTCTTTGTTTGATGGCTGTTTGTGAAGCTCTACTCGTCCCCACATTAGAACAGGGTGAGTCAGATTATTGCCACCTAGTGGGAAGGGCAAGATCATTTGCTTAAAAACATATACTAAAGTAAGACATACCTCTCAACCTCTAGGATCAAGAAATCTGGACAAACCCAAACATAATGGGGGACAAAGACCTCAGTATCAGGGATAGATTTTACATACTGCTCCTATAAACTTAGACAGTTGTTAGAATAACAGATTTTGTGTTAGCATACATTGTCTGAAGGATATAAAGTCTGAAATTCAAATATATATCATTATTTATTGTAACTTTAATCCTCAACGATTTGCCAGAAAACCACAAATTATGAGTTACAGATCAAAAAATGAGGCAAAAAAATCCAGTTTTTCTCAAATATCTGGATAAATGAGAAGTATGAAGCAAGAGCAAAATAGATTAAATAATCACTGCAACATTTTTGCACATCTATGCCTTTAAAATTAAGGAAATGCACCTACCTGAGCTGTACATTTAATCTTTATTATTCAGAGGTATCCTTCACTACTTTCACTATGCTTATAAACTACTGACTGTTTTTTCTTTCCTGTTGTCCTAATTTTATTGTCAGGGAAAGAAGACAGGCTTGTTTTCTTTTCCAGGAAGTGTAATAGTTTTAAGAGCAGTATAACATAAGCTGCTGGACCCTTACTGATACTTCAACACAGGTGGTAAGAAAACTCGTTTAGCATATCTAATAATAATGCATGTTACTTAGAGTTTGGAAGTAAAAGCCTACAGTTAACTGTTAATTAAGAGAACGTTGTGCCTAGTGTTATCTGTGGCTGCCAGGAGATTTTAACATTTATGCTTTTCTTTTGTATGAAACTTGAGCATTATATGGTAAAAAACTTTTTGCTGAACAACTACAGCAACTGAACATTTGTATCACATGTGGGGATTACACAAATAACTGTGGAGATATGCTACTTACAAAAAATACTGGTTGGCTAAACCACTGCTTATTGTGCCTTGTATAACAAAAGTATCTGATAAATCCAAAAAGAAGAAAAAAAAAAGCAGACAGCTAAAAGTCCACTTATTTATTGAAGTAGTAAATCCACATTAAGCGCTTTCGTCTTGTTAAAAAGACTTCATCAGAACATGCAAGCATAGCAATTGAAGCAGTATAAATAGGCTAACCTAACCACCTGACTAATTAATTAACTAATTACACATTTAAAACTAAAACTAGATTTCTGCTATGATAAATATAAACACCTTTATGAAACTTCCCTCAAAAACAATGTACAAATAAATCTGATAAAAAGTTAATATGTGCATTAATTTATAAAGTTGCAGATAAATTAAGACAACCACTGTAAAACATTACAGATGGAAAACATATAAACCAAACCACATGCAAAATACTACCTGAGTGAGAAGGAGCTTCTGTCATATACTAAACCAATGTTCCTGCAGGACAAGTTGGCACTGGTGCTTTCTGAGTCCCTGACGAAAGTGGACAATTTACACAGAAACGAGTGACAGCGCAGGACTTCAGAATGGCAGCAAAGGATCCATGACACAGAAGACACCTCTATGATAGTGCTACCATGCTGCTTGGTCCTAATTCTGTCCTACGGAATGTTATAGAAGCTGCCGTGGGCAAGATGATGGCATATCATCAGCAGCATAGTTCCATAATGCGGAGTTCTTACCAAAACGGATCGAGTTTTATTACTGTAGTTATCACCTAGTTGAACAAAGTGACCCATGAGCATACTGCATGCATAGGCTTCAACAAGCCCTTTAACACTATACTTTTTAGTAGGCTGGTAGTGAAATAATACTGGGTAGGTGGCCTGGTAGTGAAGTAATACTGGGTAGGTGGCCTGGTAGTGAAATAATACTGGGTAGGCGGCTGGTAGTGAAATATTACACGGTAGGA
>NC_056733.1:82054933-82139933 GCF_019279795.1 Protopterus annectens | reverse complement strand
AGACCCAAGGAGAACCTATACCAGTGGAAACTAAGGTATTTGTAGCATTTAGGATATTAGCTACTGGTACATTCCAGAAGCCCACAGGGGATATACTAGGGGTGTCACAGGCCTCAACTTCCACAATATTTCACCAATATCTTATTACTATGCTACAACATGTAAGGGAGTACATCTATTTTCCATTCACACCAGAAGAGTCAGTAAGAATAGTGCAAGAATTCTATGTTGTAGCACACTTTCTTGAAGTCTTAGGGGCCATAGACTGCACTCACATAGAAATAAAAGCCCAACTAGGTGAACATGGAAGGATATACAGCAACAGGAAGGGCTTCCATTCAGTCAACTGAGAGGTTGCCTGTAATGCTAGTGGGATCATCCTCATTGTCTGTGCAGGAAACCCAGGCAGTTACCATGACTCACGCATGTGGCGCACCTTTCGCCTGTACACAAGGTTTGCTAGGGGTAATGTTTCACAAGGCTATCTGCTGGGTGATGCAGGTTATGCATTAGAACTGTGGCTCATGACACCTATCAGGAATTCAACAGGAAGTGTTTCCATTCAGTCAACTGAGAGGTTGCCTGTAATGCCAGTGGGATCATCCTCAATGTCTGTGCAGGAAACCCAGGCAGTTACCATGGCTCACGCATGTGGCTCACCTTTCACCTGTACACAAGGTTTGCTAGGGGTAATGTTTCACAAGGCTGTCTGCTGGGTGATGCAGGTTATGCATTAGAACTGTGGCTCATGACACCTATCAGGAATGCAGACACATCCACAGAAGAATACATTGATGTCCATGCTAAATCTAGAAGCATCATAGAGGGTGTGTTTGGCATGCTGAAGTCACAGTTCCGTCGTCTAGACACATCAGGGGATGCCATGCAGTTCAACCTAGGCACCTGTGCAGAAATCCTCACAGCTTGTGTCATGTCACACAATATAATCTTAAGGAAACAGCTACAGTAGTGACAGCAAGCGCCAGTTCCACGCATTCCAGTACCATGGGCAGGGTAGGATTTCCTGCACATACAGAAGAGGATTCTGAGAGGGAACTCCTAGCTGCACAGGTAGCTGGCAGATGTAGGTGTGCAAAATATGCCCTTGCCCTGGCTAAGAGGTAAAGGATAGCATACGCACTCACCACCAAAGACTCAAAGGTCAGCGCACACACTCAGCAACTAAGAGACAAATGATAGCACACACACTCATCAGCGAAGAAATACACATAACAACCTAAGCACATACAAATATTAAAAGTGATGCCATATGATGTCCACAAATGTTACTTACCCATGTAATTTCTGTGTATGGATAGTATCAGACAGAGACAGCCCCAAAGGACATGACTCATTACTGCAGTGATGTCAAGGTAAGTGTGGAACCTGTAGTATATGAACAAATGTGTAAGAAGATAAACTACCTGAATACAATCAGTCTCGTACCTATCCACTCTGTGCATCAGACATATATGCAAACCTAAGTAAACCCCTAATGAACAAAGCCCATGACATGGTCATCATTATTCTCATAGGGTGGTGTGGTTGCAGTAGACCAAGGGTGACACCAAAGACACGTGGATGCCGGCCCTCCCCTAGCAGACCTGTCAGCACAGACACTGCCCTGTCAGGTGTGTCACTCATCCTATGCAATGAGTCACCCACACGGTTGAGACAGTCATACAATAGCAAATAAAATAATACTGGAAAGCAGCCATGCTAACATGGACAGTACAGTAAGAACTGGTATGTGCAGTCCAGCAGCAGTGAAATTTTAAAATTGCATACATTGCAAAATTCTGTTTTCCATTGCATATTAAAATACATTCAAAATATGAACATGTAAGCAGTTTGTGTAGAGGACAAACATAACTTAAGAAATAGTGCAGTGATTTGTAGACCAATCTCCTCCAAGTAAGTAGCAGGAATGACCTGTCTGTATCCAGTTGGTCTCCCCTCCTTCCACTTCCATAGCTACACCATTACCTTACATGCATTTATCGCAGATGGAATAATTATGTGCCAGGAGAAGAGTCTCCACTGAGTAGCATATATGAATAAGTATGTTTTGAACTTGGTGAGTTTAAAAAGGAGATAGCAATAGCCAAGTGGAGAATGAGACTGAAAAATATATCTGCATAAGAGAGACTTTATCAGCAGTTATAAATTCAGTAGCTCTAATAATCACTAGAAAATATAATGTATACTTCCATTGTCACACGCTGAAACCTTTCTAGTCTTCTGTGTCACATGCTTTCATGCAAAAATCAGCAGGTCTTGCTAATTATTCAAGAGCTGTATGCACACTGAGGTCCCACTCACTAGGTTGAATAAGGAGAAAGTAACAGTCAGCTGCCTGTCAGGTGCCAGGATCCGCAACATAATGCACACACTCAGGTCCCTCAACAACAGATAAAAATATGACTCTGTAATTGTACTTGTTGGTGTGAATGACCTGAGACATACCTCCCTGGACTACATGAAAAGAGACATGGAGGAGCTCTTACATTATGTAGCACAGGTGGGTATGACTCTAGCCCTGAGCAGCATCCTACCATCACCCTGAATGATACCACAGTACAAGCAGAAAATGACTGATTTCAACAATTGGCTAGGTTTCTGGTGTCATTCTAAGGGGATTCAGTATCTGTCTGCCAGGGAAGATATGACTGACAGATCTTGATGCTTTGCCAGATATCGCCTGCACCTGTCACCCCTGGGCTTCTGGATACCGGCCAAGGCTCTTGCCACCCCTATAGTGCCTTTTTTGGGTGGTGTTCCAAAGACCAGATTACCACTGTAACAGCTACAGACAAATGCAATCTGAGGGTCATGCTGCTCAAAGCTAGAAGTCTAAATCTCAAAATGCATTGCTGGAAGCACTCCTTAAAATGGAGAACATCAGCACTTGTGCTGTAACAGAGACCTGCTTCAAGGCAGCAGAAAGCCCCCCTGCACTACCAGGCTATAACTCATTCCACACCTTTTGGCCCCAGAACTTGGACTGAAGCTCCAAAGGTGATGGTGTTTCCATATTCATAAAGCATGCACACACCTCCAGACTGGTAGCCCAACATAACACATCAGAGATACTTTAGGTGCAGCTAACATTGGGTAAGTCAGCGATTCAGGTCGTAGCCTGCTATAGGTCCCCAACCTTGTCCCAAGACTCACACTCCATGTTCCTAAGCACCCTGGAGAATATTAGGGTACAACCTAACACTCTCATACTGGGTGACTTCAACTACTTCTCCATTAACTAGGAAAACTACTCATGTATCAATACACTTGCCCAACATTTCCATTCATTAATTCCAATGCCCTGGACCAGCTCGTTCTTACCTCCACTAGAGGTAGCAACATCCTTGACCTGGTCAGTACTAACATGGGCGACCATTGCTCTACACCAATAGTCAACTCCTCCCTGGTTAGATCTGACCACAAACTAATCATCTTGGAAATTCACCCCCCCCCCCCCAAAAGGTGACTACTATGAAATACTTCTCCAAAGATAATTTTGGGCTCCTAAAAACAGAGGTGGCTAACTTCATGGCACCCATCTGAATGGAGAATAGTTACATGACCGCCAAATCATACACCAATGCACTGTACAAACACATACACAAATGCATGGAACTTGCCATACCCAATAGAACCAAGACACTCTCCCCCCAAAAAGGAAGCCAATCTGCTGGTCCCCTGCAATAAACAAACTCTATAGCAGAAGGAGGAAACTGATGTGGAATAAGGTGAAGTCCCACGATTGGAAAACTTCCCTTATCAGCCTCAACAAAAGTTGAGATCCCTCATCAAATCCTCTAAAGCTAGCTATGAAAACAGAATTGCAGCAGATAGTTAAGACAACCACAAGGCCTTCTATGGTTATGTAAAGAATCTCCATGGCAATACCCAGATTTTCTCTAAGGTACTGCACAATGGTGCCTCCTATACTGAGCCAACATATTTAGTGCCAACTTTACCCCTCTCCCCCCTCGAAGGACCAATGACAATTACTGCTGCACAGGTTAAAACAGCACTGCCCAAGACCAGGAATACAGCTTCTATGGGATCTGACAATATCCCTGGCTGTGTTCTACATGAACTATAGAGTGAACTGACACCTCACCTGTGTTCCCTGTTCAATCACAGCCTCATCTCAAGCTTTGTCCCTTCCGAATGGTGCACTGCTACAGTCATCCCTCTCCACAAAGGAGGAGCAACTACAGACCCTGGGAACTATTGCCCTATTAGCCTGATGAGTCTGATATGCAAAGCTATGGAATGCATCATCATGGATCAATAAACAAAGATATAGGGAATCTCCAATCTCTGTATCCCACACAGTTTGGTTTTGTAAAGGGTAGATCATGCCTGCTTAACTTGGTTGACTTCTTTGAGTCAGTCACCAGAGCTGTGCATGAAGACAAGATGGTTCATACAGCCTACCTTGATCTGTCCAAGGCCTTTGATACCATTCCCCACTCAGAAATCATAGAAAAACTCACTAAGTTAGGCATCAACCCCTATATCACTAGGTGGGTTGCAAACAGGGTCACAGATAGAACCCACAGTGTGAAAGTAGCTGACTCCAAGTCAGACTGCTGACCACTCACAAGTGGGTCTTCTGCTGTTTGGTATCTACATCTCTGAAGTCCAGGCCAACATGAAGGGACTCTGACAACGTTCACAGATGATTGCAAGTTGGGAGCTATTATTTACTCCCCAAGTGATGTTGACATCCTACAGAAAGGCCTCACTGAGACCAATGACTGGTGTCAGAACCATGGCCTTAAGCTCAATGCCAAAAAATGTGTCGTTATCCCCTATGGGAAAAACCCAGTTCCCATGTATTACCACATCGATGGTAGTCCACTGAACACAGAAGGTATTATAAGAGATCTGGGAACACAGGTTGACAGCAATTTCTCTTTTGACCACCACATTGCCACTGTAGTCAGAAAGTCCTTCTATGTGGCACATCTCATTAGTAATGGTTTTGCATCCAGGAAGAAAGAGGTCATTGTCTCCCTCTATTCTTCCCTCATTAGGCCAATCATTGAGTACAATGCCCCATCTAGCATGTACCTCACTAGACACCTGCAACAACTGGAGAGGCCGCAAAAGTACCTCACAAAGAGGATCCTAGGCCTTAAGCACTTGTCCTATATGGATATACTCATAAAATTCCAACTATTATCTGTCTCATAATGTCTACTTAGAGGGGATCTCTGTTTGACTTATAAAGCCATGCCTGACCCAGCTCTGTTAGAAAAGCTGCATCTAAAGAAATCCCAATCTCTCCACACCACACGCTCCAGAGACCTCATTACCACAATCAACAGAACGTGCTGGAGGGACAGGTTCATAACCCAGAGACTACCCATGCTATGGAATAGACTTCCCATACATGTCAAGTAGAGCATCTCACTGGCCCTCTTCAAGAGAAATCTTGATGAGTGGATGGGAAATAGAAAATTCACCCTGGGGATCACTCCAGTGGCTCTACTCGACAGAGGCACTGGGAACTATGGTCGGGTGACACGATGCCAGGGTAATCCTATGGGTTAGGCTTGTAAAGGCTCCAGGACCATTAACCTAGTGCACACCTATGAACCTATGACCCTATGTAGATTCAGCCCTCTGAGCTCTGTGACAATGCACATGAAGAGTGAAATCATTAGCATTCTTGAATATCAAAAAAATAAATAAAATAAAAATCACTTGGTGTAGGGGATATAAACATGGTATAGGTAGCTACATGATTACATGCACATGCTCTAGGACTGCAAGGAGGAGCAATAGCAATTGTTAGTTGCTAATGGCTTGCAACTGTTTCTGATTGTTCAGACTACAACAACAAGCAATACTGACTGCTCTCTCTGAAGTGCTTGTATCATGCAGAGTAGACTTACAATAAAAAAGGTGTAAGCACCTTGAGAGCTATAATAACAACCTTTACAACATTGAAATCCTTGTAATAAGAGCACACTGTCCATCATCTGCTTAGAATTTGTCTGAAAATTTTTATGACACATTGAAACATTGATGCAAATAAATGGCCATAACACTGCATTTGTGTAGTTAAGTTGAGAGGAGGGGAAGATGTTCTAAAAATAAAGAGAAGAAGTAGCTGCCAGTGTTGGCAACCTGATATTAAAATGGTGTAGACCATTATTACTATAAAGTATTTGCCAATATGACATTGATCTAGACATGTTCAAGCAAATGAGAAAGACATATTTTCTAGTTATGTGTTGGTGGCAAAGCGAGATTAAAAACATCTGAATGTGTGCTGTTATTGCACTGGGTTGAGGGCTCAATTCCAACTAGTGTGCTGTCTGATAGAGTTAATGCATATTTCCTGAGTATATGATCAAGTTGTACCACACACAGATCTAGGCATCTTCACTATCCTGCCTTTTCATAATTATAACCCTGTGTAATGTGGAAAAACAACTGTGGCAGGACTAGCTACCCAGTGGTATAAACCGTGGCTCTAGATAATTGTCACTGTTGAAGTGACACCCCAACCCCATGTGCAAAAATGGGAAAAAGGGGTTGTGGATGGATGGATGGATAGATGGATGGATGGATGGATGGATGGATGGATGGATGGATGGATGGATGGATGGATGGATGGATTTGTTACTACTGACAATTGTCTATTAATTTTTTTCTTTTCTTTTTTTTTGTCCCTCATTTGCATGCATTTTTGGCAGAGTGCACTCTTGACTGGCAGAGTTTTGAGATAGTGATCGAGAGTCCACTTCCAAGTTACAAACTGAGAAATTTAACTTGTCTTTCCATGAGTAGTGCATTTCATATTGGCACAGGTGTGCTTTGTTACAGCACTCTGAATAGCAGTAAGAGACGAAATTCTACATTGCATCTAAGTATCATTGTAGCACATGGATTAAATTAAACTATTTTACCTGTTTCTGTGGCAGAAGCTGTAAATGCAGTGACTTTGCTCCCTTAACACAATTTCTCTGGGGTTCAAATCAATGCAGTGCGAAGGGACTGTGGGAATTATTACTTCAAATGTAGGAATCACTTTCATCATAACTTCATATGTTTTTTTTCTTTCTTGCCTTGTACACTTGTTCATTGCTGAGCAGCGCACAATCAAGCTGACCTGCTTAAGGAAAAAGTGAAAAATGTTATTTTCACAGCCTTCTTTAGCACAAACTGGCTTAGTTGTGATCCACACCCTTCAGCATGCTGGACAGCATTTAGTGGAGGAAATTTCTCTGTTGCACAAGGTGTAAGTGCACTGAGTTTAGAAATACCACACAGGTGATCTAGGGTTCAAATTCAGATAACACTGATTTTTAAAAAGGGTGTCAGGATGCAATTCTTTGCAACACTTTGATTAAGAAGGTAACACTACTTACAAATGGCTATCATGATTATGTTTATTGCAAGATATGTCTCATTAATACTTTAAGTACATTTTTCTAACTAGCATACCTCTTTAATGACTTAGTTACGAACCACATTTGAATAATTATGATAATGAATTAAAAATGCACTTCTATATCTATGATAGACAGAATACTTAAGTGAAAATCATATTCTCCCCTCACATAGCCCAATTCTGTGTCTAGGACAGTATGTGTAGTGAAGTATGTATGTATCATACTCCAAATTGTATTAATCACTCAGGAAAGTCTGTCCAGTAATAATGCCTGTTTCATGGGAATACATTTCATAGGACTTTACTTAAAGTCACACAAATACAGGTCTATCTGAAGTATATCTCCATTCATATTGAATGCAGTTTGTCTGTAATAAACATGGTTGAAAATGATTTCTCCTGTAGCACTGACAAATAATCCTCTTGTTTGAAATGTATGCATTATTTCTTCCTTAGGTTTGATTTCCATATTGGTCAACTAACTTTTTACAGTGTATAATTTTGGAAAGTTATGTGCCAGGTAATCCTATTTAACTTCCAAACCACTAAGGATAACAAGCCAAGCCATTAAGCCTGTTAGTGCTGACCATCTGAAAAGTGTGAATTGGTTGAGCATCACACATAGTAAATTTGCCAGGCATGTTTCACACCTTCATTGCTGTTTGATAACATGCCTTCCTCTTTATTTGCAAATACCTCTCAGTGCTTTTGATTGTGCAAATGCAGTTGGCATGGTTGTGGATGTTTGCTCAGCAGCCATTAAATGCGAGACTGGAATTTGGCGGCAATTCGTTCTTAGAGTTGCTGCTTGATGTCTGCAGGCATGGCTGATGTGTGCGATGATGGTGCTGAATGTAGAGCACAAAGAGTGAGTGTTGAGGAGTCAAGGATATTTGTGGCACTTCTCATGAAATGCTACATCCGTAGGCTGCTACAGGAGAACTATACTGGGTCTCAATGTAAGACTGAGGCTTGGAACATAGTAGCCAAGGCTATTTGCAATGCAACAGGCATCCCACACATGGGACAGAATTGTCATCACCCCTATAGTGACCTGAAATGGTGCAAGAAGGACCTCCTTAGCCAATGGGAAGATGAGTTTAGAAATGCTAACATCCCACAGTTGTGTAAGTATACTGAACTATCTGTATTAAATGATATAGGATACAGTACCCAGCCAAGACTGTCATTCAAAATGCTTTCATGTCTCTTCTTGTCTTTTTCTGTTTTGTACAGCTGCTGAAGACATTCCAGCAAAATGTGAGGTGCACCAAGAGAGGTTAGATAGCCTCAGAGGGGCACAGGGTACATATGCCTCAGGTCATACTGTAAGCCTAATAACTATTGTAATTGTAGTATGGGAATACTGTAACAAATAGCTGTATTTATGATATCATAACAGTGCAACTGATTAATGGCACAATAGAGTAAGACCTTCCCAGCATACCTGGATGTGGCAAAAGCACACAGACTGGATAATCATAACTGTTTATTTTCTTTAATTATATATTCATGTGATATGCCACAGATCTCATTCCCTCTCTTTTTTGTCTCATCAAATCCCTTCTCTCTCAATTTTTCTTTTTTTTTGTTGGGGGGTATTTTGTATGGCTTAAAAATGTTCTGCTTCATACATTTCTGCTTACAAAACCTGACATGCAGCACAGAGAGGTAGACAGACCACTGCAGATCAGCCAGCCATTCCCCCCACAGGTTGTAGCACTGACATTCAGCACTTTAGGGTCCCACGCTGTCAGCACTGCCTCCATATCCATTGCCCTATCTGCCCCATCCACAGCAAGTAGCTCTGCCCCAGCAGCTGGTGCACTGATACCCTTCAGGAGTATTATTAGTGGAGGTGGTGATTTTGTCACCTGCCAAGAGCTGACAGGGCTGGTGGAGGGTATTATAGAAAGGGGCATCAGTGTTCAAATCTACCATGTTGAAATGTGCTTCATCACATTGCCATGACAATGCCACATCAAGCATTGACTCAGGAAACTGAAACAGTGGCAGTGATGACAGTTCTGGGATGAGGACTAGATTGTCACTGTTCTCAGGCTTAACGTAGATGCATCTCTGATACCCCCTACCAATCCCCAATCATTGGGTCCCCCAACCTCTTGTGTCTATCACCATCCCTGTCTGTCTTATCTGTCTTGTATGTCTATACCTGCTTCCTTACCTAATCTTCCTACCCAACTTTCACATTCCTAAGCACCTTCCTTAATATTCCTCTCTCTTCAAAAGTAAAAAAGTAAAAAGTGTTCAACTATCACATAACAAAATGACCTATACATAGCTTCCGACTTCACCTATGTGTCTTCTTAGCACACTTGATTTGGTACAATTGGCTGTACAACATTACCATGATATTGTTACCTACCCTTGGTGTGTGACAGTCCAAATTCATAAAACTGCAGCTACACTTTGACATTTCTGTTGTGAAGAAGTGGATAGCTGTGGTTCTCTCCTACTATCTTCCTGCAAATTTCTATATTCTTTCCCTTGCGTCCTCCTCTCTGCTTGATTGCCCATTTCACCACTTTCCTATAAACCCCTTTTTCACATGTTTAATCTGGTCAAAAATAGAATAACACACAACGCACATAGCCAGAAATGGCTTATAAGAAAGGAGGATGAATTTTGGCTCAGCATGTGCACAGAAGTTGGAATTGTGCAATAATGCCAAGTGATGGGGAATGGCTGTTCATGTGCTATGGCAAAACCTGGTCAGTTGTTGCCATCACCTGTCCAGTTATTCTCGGGCAAAGGTGCTTAAACGTATTGTGCTATCAGAATATAAAGGCAGAATAAAGGGAATACTTTGCAACAGTTGCTATAACAGTTCTTTGACTACTATATGTAACAAATGCAACTTTCTCTGTGGAGTGTTGACATAAATCACTTGTCCAAAGATTGCTTTTTGGCCATAACATCAAGGGTTCAAGTTATACTTCTATGATATGTTTAACGAAACATGTCTTAAGTTTTACTCAGTAACAACATCTCACAAGCAGATTTTGAATATTGTGGGAAAAAAGCATTTGCAAACACATCTATGTCCATAAGGAAGAGTTATAAAACTGCCCTTATTCTACCCATGTCAGCATCAGTTTTTGCCTGTCCTACAGCTTCTTCATCCCTGCAGCCAACACTTGCTGATACAGAGCATGACTGATTAATACTGAGGACACACCATAAAGATCTACATTAAAGACCCATAACACCACCCTTTCATATGTGTCTCTATTTCTGGCTCTGTCTTCACTCCTTCTCTCTCAACCCTTTGTACTGTTGACTATTCATTAGGCTGATGGATGTAAATGTCCTATTATGGCATTTTCAGTCTGCAGTTACTTTGCCGAATAATAAATCCTCCATCTTCCATTGGCAAAATAGGGTATCACTGCCCCTTCAATTATGTGATTTTGACATGTGTGAAGTAGGATTTCCTCTCTGTGTCTAGTGATAATTATCAAGTCTGTAAACTTAATCTTTCATCTTGACAATGGTTCATATCCAGCATTACTTGAAACTCATACTGCCTGTTTTTATAAGTGTCTTTCCTGTGAACGAGTTGCCTGTGTATCTCTCTAGGCCCCTTATGTGTTATCTGTTGTAGTGCTCAGCAGTTGCACGAGGTCTGGCAATGAGCAACTGTAGTATGTCGTGCCAAATGTGATTTCAGGTGTTATTGCAAAATTTGGTGACTGCATTACACCTCATTGCACACCCAGTTAACTTGTGATTTCCCTTAAAGCATGTCTCGTATGCAGTAGGTATAAAAGATTATTTCAGTAGCTATCACATACACAGTTTTGTCAGGCAACACATTTATAATAGTCATTCCTAGGTATTCTTAAAGTCATGATGATAATTTATGTAAAAATCACATTCTGACACTCTTTATAAAATCATCTGCATACTGCAGTCGACCCTGCTTCAATTCTGCTTTTTTTCATTTAGCTCTGAGAGTTTACACCTTGTGCCACAGAGAAAGCTAGATTAACAAGAGAATCTTCCACACTAAGTACTGTCCAGAGTGCTGATGGCCGTGCATAGCTGCTAAGTCTGTTTGCACTGTAGAAGGCACACCAAATGTAATGTTTCACTATCTGCTTCAGCAGAGAACTCTGTTTACCTATGGTATACAGTTGTGCAAATGGGGAAAGCAAGCACACCACTTCATTTCTAATCTGAGCTTTGGAGCTAACATTGAAAGGTATAATAAAACATGCGAAGCATATGTATGCAACAGGTGGAGATAGTCAGAATCACAGCATTTCCTCTGTGATTCTTATTTGTGCAAAGGTTGGCAGGGAGCACCACTTAACAGCACTAAACACTGTTACTTCCTGTACGGGTTCAACACATCAAAGTATAATCACACATGCGCTAACACTTTGCCAACATTGCACAAATATGTTTCCCACCATTGTGTTTTAGGAAGTGATTTGGGACAAAAATAAGTATTGCTACAGGATGATGTTACTTTGTTATATGGAAATTGTCTAATGTCCTCATGTAAAATGCAGTGAACTATGTGGTTAATTGATCACTTCATTCTGGACTGTTGGGTCTGCACTGCAGCACTGACACTTGCAAATGAGATATGCAACCATGTACAGCCTTGAGACATAAAAATCCTTTTGTATCCCTTCTGCGTTGGAACATAAAGTTTTGCTTGGTTTTGACAATCCACATTAACCATCCATGAGTACATACCATTGTTGACATCAGTGCCATTCATTAAGGTTTACATACCATCATCATCATAACCTGATGATCCATGAATGATTCATTGTCCAGCCTGTGTTTCACAAGTGTGTATGTCTCATATACACAAGGCAGGTAGGTATATGTCACTCCATGTTCTGCAGTATACATTAATGACAGCATAGCTGATATAGGTCATCAGTAAGTAGGTATGTATTATTGATCATAACAGTGACCTTACTCCATCATATCAATAAATATGGATTTGCACAAAACCTTCAACATCACAATATCTTCTCTGACACAGAATGAGGCACTAATCCTATTTACACTGCACTGTCAGAGTGTGAAGTTAGATTTCTGCAGTGGCACTTGTGTTAATTACTTTGTCGTCTAGATTGTGTCAGTGGCTAGGTAGGGAGTTCTAATCTCACAGCAGTCAATATGTGTAGGTGTGTGTGTCTGTGTGTGTGTGTGTGTGTGTGTGTGTGTGTGTGTGTGTGTGTGTGTGTGTGTGTGTTTGACTGTGTACATGTATGTGTGGTTATTGAGTTGTGCAAATATGATGTTAATTACGGCTGTCCATAACATAGTAGGAGTCTGGAGTTAGTTTTACATATTAGAGTGAGTCCATATCAATGGCAGACCATTCTACCAACATCATCTTCTCTGCACCACCACATCATGTCATCCTCTATAAAGTACACTTTCACAATATAAAAGCCAGACTTCTGTAGTGGTGCTTGCATTAAGTATATGTCCTCTAGTTTGCATAACTAGATGGGTGAAGGGTTCTAATCTCACAGCAGACCACCTGTGTGCATTAATGGAGTTGTATGAATATGACCTTAGCTACTGCTATTGACAATACAGTAGTAGCCTGGAATTTTACATTGCAGGGTGAGTTCACATCAATTTCAGACCCTTCTCCCAATATCATCTTCTCTGCAACACCACACTGATGTTGTCCTGTATAAAGTGCACTCTCACGCTACAAATGTCTGACTTCTATTGTGGTGCTTGCATTGAGTAGTGTGTACTCTAGAGTACAGAGCTAGCTAGGTAGGGGGTTCTGATCTCAGAACAATCAACTTGTGTGTGAGATAGTGAGTCCATTGTATTACTGGAGGATTAATTCACTAGGCATGCTTATTTGACTCACACTAATGAGAAACCCTTACAATGTTAGATCATTCCCAAGTTTCCTTTTTAGTCTGTCCACAATGCATACTGTCTGTAACACAGTGATTATGTCATTTCAGTGATGCACTCTCAGACTACTAAAGTCAAACCTCTCATGTGGCACGTGCTATAATACACTGGTGTGTAGATTATGTCAGTTAATAGGTAGGGGGTTCAAATACAGCAGTGAGACTCTCTTGACTGTGCGTGTGTGTGAATGCAAATACATGCCAGAGTTTCTTATACCTGTTAGTATTGACTACATTTAGAATTGCACATAGCTGTAGGAGTAATTTTTGCACATACATCTCCTTTGCATGACACTACTTATGTCATCCTTTCGAAGATGAAGTGTGGCTCACATTCAATCAGACATCTCCTGTGGTGCATGTGTATAGTACACTTGTTGTAGATTGTGCCAGTGCATTGGTAGAGAGTTTGAATACAGAAATGACTGTCATTTGTGAGTGTATGTTTCTTCCTCTTACTGTGCAGAACAAGCTGAAAATACATGTATGACATACATCTATACAGTGTGCTTGTGCTGTGCAACCACGTTTTAGTAGAAACATGAAGGTGATACACTGTGATGATATCATACATAGAAATGAGCAGTGTATTTGTGCTTGTGTTTCAGCAAACTTTCATTAGCCTGTGATGTTAGCTATATATTTCAAATCTCGACATCACTGCTAACAGTCCCTATACATGTTGTTAACAGTGTTGTCACCCACATGTGCTATGTTCATGTGTAGATTGTTTCCTGTTACAAGAGTTTATTCTACATTTTCTTTGAAAAGGTTCTATTTAAGACCGATGCTGTCATTTCAATAGATTGTTTTCCCATCACAGTTGCAGTTGCAAACACCTCTTCAGGACTAAGAACATGAGATGATGTAATGCATGTTTTTGCCTCAGTAAAGCAAGTGTTCCAATACAGGATTTTATCCACATTGTAAATAATTGTTGTCCTACCATCACAGTGAAATTACACATTTGTTCTGCCACTGTAATGGTGTGAGTGCTACCTTGGCACATGCATTGAGTACTGTGGTGTATACAATTCTCCATTTATTGGGTGGTATGTGTACAGACATACAGAGTAGCTGCCCTTGACCACCGAGCATTGATATAGGACTGATCACAACTGTGTGCACATGAGCATACTCATTTCATTGTCATCAGTCTGACATGCGGATATGACATTCATTCTCAAGGATCCTTTGTTAATTCACACATTAATTTGTTTGTCACAATACCCATTGCTACCTCTTGTGGCAGATGCCAACAATACACAGCTCTGGGGAATACATTACATCATGGTGTGGGGTTTGCATCTGTTCGTATCTATCAGCACAATAACTTTGTCAGGCAGGAGTGCCTTACGCAAGGGTATTACGTATGTCACAGTCTGATCCCACATTTGGAACACACACACCTACATATGGGATGCATAACGATTAGAATACTGAGGTACCTAAGTCCCTTCAAGACTGATCCTCCTCGTACATGTGTTAGCCTCTTTCTGTGGTGTACACAGTTAATACACAGGTTATTGACAGCATGAGTTTGATTCTTGCAAAAGAGATTGCGGCTTCTGAGTCATTACTATTTTCCAACATGGTATATTGACAAAATGCATGCTGTGCAAATATCCCGTTATCTAAGTATGGTCCTTGTGAACTGTCATCTCAACTAAGCATGTGAATGACATTCATATGTCATGTAATGACCCTCTGTTACAGTGTGAATTTGTGTAACTGTAACATCTTATAATATCATATCTACTTTTGTTTACCTACATTTGCTCAGGAATTGTGACCACCAATAATTATTCTGACATATTTATTGCAAAATTTTATTATTGCAAATTCTGTATTTTTCATCTGTCCCTTGTGTTGTGTTCACTACTGTCCTTTTTGTATCTCCTGCAGAGAAAAAGGGGACAGCTACAGTTTTATCAGACTGTGTTCTCATATTTCCTGGCTAGTGAAGAAAGGCTTTTCTTGAAATAAGGGAGCAGTACAGCAGCTTACTCCTATCCAGGAACACACCCACCCCCTTAAGTTGCTTGGCTCTGAGTGTTAAACATTCCTATGGTTTTAAAATCATATTTCTAAACATGCATTTAACTTGAATCAGCATAAAAGTGTGAAGATGCGACGATACCTATAACTGTAATTTGAGTCACAGCTGATGCAAACACTGGATGTGCCAAAGGTGGTGACAAAAGTATTTTGTGCTCCAAAAGGCTAGTTGTGTTCTGCCATGTCATTGCTTAGAACCCCTGAAGTGTCAACATTCCAGGACTCCATGACAATTACTTCCTGGATGGAAACTTTGTTATTCAAAGAGACTATAAAAACTGACATCTCATAAAACCATGTGCTTCTTCTGTTAAACAGACATATGCTGCTCATATGGTTGCACTGATTCTGCAAAATACCATACAGTTTCTTGAAAAATATGCCTTTTAATATAAAATTCACTGGGCAACAGTTGTTTGTTTGGATTGTTGAAATTAGTCAGACACTGATGTAAAACACATGGAAGTACAAAACTGTTCCTTTGCACACTCCAGAGTGAAAGGGCAGCCATTGTGTAAACAGAAAACAAGACGCTGCTTTATGTATAATTAAGCATTGCAAATACAAAGCACTAGCTGAACTGTGGGGAGGTTAACAAGAGTGATAATTGTATATCCAGCTGTGCTGCAATGAGCGAGGGTTTAGAGCACCCCACTGCCTTGAATACCTCATTCTGTCTGTTTGCTAGATAAAGCATCAAAAGTGTAATGCTGCAAATACATATTAAAGGCGTTGAAATAGTTATGATCTCTGTGCTCAAGTTATAGGAACATCTGGTTTTTGTTCTTTGTACTCTAATGCTAAAGCATTTTAAAAAATACATGCTGGAAAAAAATAAATGTAGCAATGATTGCAACTGTATTGATTATGAACAAAAACATTCCCCCATCGTGTACTCATTTTTAAATGTATCAGGATATGGAAGTATTGGCAGATGGGTACTTGCTATCTAGTTATTCATTCTTGTATCTAAGACAGGTACACACCCATGTCCATAAGCCAAGACGCACACATTCATTTCAGTTTTAAATTCCAATTTTTTTGTGTATAAAAATTCTCAGCATATATACATGTGCATACTGTTTACAGAGCTGGACTTCTTAAGGATTTTATTGGATAAAGAGTGTTTCATTTTAAATGGATGGATGCATCCATTATAACATACAGTTAGTAATTAAGTCACAGATTTTCCCTCAGGTTATCCATATGTTTGAAAAGATTTTTAAGTCAGAGTAACATCTGGGTAGTGTAAAACTGCATTCTGAATTCTTTTAGGGTCACAGATGCTATCCCACATATGTGAACTTTTAGTATTTTCTAAAATAGTCAAAAATAATCTGTTGATTTCTGCACAGAAACTTGGATTTTTTCCTCCACAAAATGTATTGTTGTACAGAGTTAATACATAATGCTGGCACAGGGTGATTAAGTGCCTCAAGGGTTGGGGACACCAGACTAGGTTATAATATGCTGGGGAATGGACATTTACTTGGGAGTGGAGTGCTTTGTCCTGCCATGTAAGAATTTGTTTGATGGTTGTTCTTTGTGGTATTGGTCAGATGGGCTTTGATTGATTAGTCTATGAACAGAACTATATCAACAAGTCTGTGCTGCCTTCAGCCATGAAATATGCTAAGAAGTGAACCATTGAGTCAGAAACCCTTGCAGTTTTGGTGAAGAGCTTCACTGTCATACAACAAGTGTAGATATGGGATTCCAAATATTTCAGTATGGTTTATACTGCTTTCTAATATACACACTACAGGAAAATCTAGTCTCAAAGCAAACACTACAAGCTTGAATACTTTATTTGGCTTAAAGGTTTTTCAGTGCTCTAGACCACTCTGTGCCAAAATGAAACAGAAAGGCAATCAAAGGGCTTTGGAATTGCAAAAGTCACATCTTACAGGGGCTCAGATGGATAGAGACAAGGTGTACCTTGTTACGAACAAGACCAAAAATATCACCTATAAAGGATTTTTATCACAGCCAGGCTGTCTGTGCCTGATTCCAGTGATACATAAATGAAAGCTATTCTGTATGAGGCATTATTTGGCAGTAATAGAAGAGCACATCCCAAATTTACACAGTACTACCGTGAGCCGGGGAGCCATAGTGAGGTCTGATCACTTCACGCCACCCAGATGTCAGTATAACTGAGCTAGGATAAGCACAAAGATTGTGAAGATACTTGGTGAAGTCAAAATTCTAGGAATCTTCATTATCAGTGCCCAGCCAAGAAGGGACAAATTGGACAGCTTTGTGCTGCTTCTGTATGATGCCATGAGTAATGGTGCGATGATACTTTGAGTAAAGATGGTATGCTGTTTTTAACAACATGCACACACACACACACACACACACACACACACACACACACACACACACACACACACACACACACACACACACACACACACACATCTAGACACACAGAGACATGTATACACACACACACACACACACACACACACACACACACACACACACACACACACACACACACACACACACACACACACACACACACACACACACACACACACACACACACACACACACACACACACACACACACGCACACACGCACACACACACACACACACACACACACACACACACACACACACACACACACACAGAGACATGTATACACACACACACACACACACACGCACACACACGCACACACACACACACACGCACACACACACACACACACACACACACACACACACACACACACACACACACACACACACACACACACACTCTTCCATCTCTGTATTGTAAAGATGAGCTGCTGACAAAATGAGCTGTCAGTAAAGCAACCTACAGGTAAAATGATACCGCTGTCCGTGCTGTACCAAGGCATTACATGATACATCTCAAATCGCTAACATGTAGAGTCTCTGTGTAAAAAACTTCAGAAGTTTCCCCAACATCTGGATCACCTTTAGAATCTCAAAATACCTCAAACTCGAAACTTACAAAATTGAGGCCAAATGCTCAAATCTTGAAAGCCTGAACCACCAAAAAAAGAAAACCAGAACAGTGTTTTTTTTTGCTGCAATGTGAATTGTGTGGGATTGCAGCACAATAGGGATTAAGGTATTGATCCTTTCCCCACTGTGGTGCAATCTAAGAGTTTGAATATATAAATGATGGGGAGGGGTGGAACAGGGGGCCTTGCCCCTGCAAAAACAGCTGTTTTGTGTGTCTTTTTGAGCCTAAAAGATTGAAGCATTTCAGCTTGATCATGTAAGTGTCAAGCTTGTGGTATTTTGAGATACTAAAGGTGAGCCATATATATATATATATATATATATATATATATATATATATATATATATATATATATATATATATGGGTTCACTATGTAATCCCGAAATACTGAAATCCTGAATATCAGTATCAGTATTTCAAAATTACATAATACAAAATCCGAAACCCCATACCCGCGAAATTTAAAATCCCAACAAATGTACACTACACATACAGCACACACATAAACATACACACAACTTCTCCCCACAATCAAATATATAATCCTACACTACAGATAAACAGGGGGGCAAGCAACCCTGCACCCCCACACCCCCTACTTAAATATTCTAACTCTGAGATCGCACAGACACACAAAGAAAACTCACACCCACAGTCCCTCAAACACACACATCACAGTCACAACACACACTTACACACATTAAAGCCCCTAACCAGCACACTTACACATACATACATACATACTTAAAGGTAACGGTGTTGCTTGAAAATATTTCATACTTTCTTTGAGCAATACCTTCTTTATGACAGATTGATAACAAAGAATGGTCCTGACAAAGAAAAATTAGAGATATAACAGTGACTGCATTATTGTGATTTAGTTGCATGCATATGTACTTGCAGACCAGAAGGTTGTTGATTCTATCGTTATGTTAGAATTGACTTTATTAACAAAATTGTGGTAGAACATAAAAATGATACGTTACTGTTGTAGCATTTTCATCTTTGGATAAGATATAAAGATATAACAGACATAGTGATTCTGGAACAATACTGAGGGCTATTCACAAGCATTCTATAGAACTAACACTGTAAGTAAATAGGTGTGGGGATCATCCTGAAACCAGAACAATTTCTTCCCTGATTATTAAAATGTTTCTTGCAAGTTATCAAAGTTACTGAAGTATGAGGATCCACAAAGTGGTCGTTATCACACAATGCATTTAGTTTCAGGTCGAACACTGGTAGTAGCATGCTTGGCTGTCATTATATATGATCACTGGTACATAGATCGGTATTCTTCTTTTTCATAATCTTCTTCATAATAGCTGGCTACCAAGAGCTGGAAAAGCATAATACTAATTAATAGTCTTGCAAGTTTGAATGACCACTAGAGTGCTTTTCCTCTTGAGCCAGAACTCTGCACGGAAGATAATCTACTTGGAATGCCAGTCATGTTTAAGCTTCTTAAATTAAATTTAAAAGTTTCATGATCCAAACCATATGTCGAGGTTTCTGTACATTCACTCACTCATGGCATTCAAACTGAAACATGAGCAAACAGCTTAAATAACAGCTTCAATTACCTTGGCATGACGCCAAGCTTGCATAAACATATGATACAGATAAATAAAGCCATTTCTTGGTTACAAGAGTGTTGGGTGATCTTGTTTGTTTAGATTTGCTGTATTTTCTTTACTAGTGACTCTGACTGGAGTATACAGTATGTCAGCTAAAACAAAGATTTATTTTTATTTATAATCATGAGATGGTTTGCAAACTATGATAACCAAAAAAATGTTTTGAGAAATGTAAAATGGCTGTCAACACAATTAAACACAGCTAGTGAAGCACTGCTGTTCATTTTCCTGTACTGTTACACTGACAACTGCAGGCTGTTGTTGACCTAAAGGTACACTGGGGCTGGGGGAGGGGACAGAAAGTCAAGTTGTGAGTAATAGTCAACATTTGTAAATCAGAAACAGCTAAACCCTATTTTCCACAATTGTAAAATAAATAACCTTAGCATTTACATTTGCAGCCTTCAAACTGCATTCAGCACTGTTTTAGACTGCTTGTTGAACTGACACTGATAGGATGGTTCTCATGTTTTAATCCCCTGTGATATTAAACAATGTCTCCTTGACTCACACTGTCTTATGAGGAATGGAATGTATTTATATGCTACAATTCAAAGCCTATAAATAGCCATTTGGCCATATATAATACAAAGGAAAAGAACTATCAAGTGTAAATCACAGTGCCTGTAATTTAATATCATACTTTTTATGGTGACATTTCTATGCCATCTGAGGCTTTGTTAAGGTCACCACAGTCCCAGAATGAACTTTCACTCTTCTCACTGACATGTTAGCATTGTTTATTTATTCATTTTTAGCTTTGTATTGATGGTATAGCATTATTACACTCATATGGCCCTTTTTATAGTGGTGACATGATGTGGTATCTGTACTACCAGAAAGGAATTTGTTTGTGAGACCGAGGAGAGTCCCTAAAAGAGTATATATATAACACACACACACACACACACACACACACACACACACACACACACACACACACACACACACACACACACACACACACATATATATATATATATATATTGCCCCTGCACCTGCTGACTATTATGCCTCTTTCCGTGGGACTCAGGCCTATTCATTCCTTCATGATGGGGATATCACATAACCTAGAAGTGAGAAACATACAAATGGGACATCTTCAGGCAACCTTAAGGGTTGCCACCAATCCACCCTCTGTCCATTTTTTGCAGGGATGGGGAACTCTTGTAAGTCCAGGCAAGTCCAGTTTCTCTACAAGACCAGGGTAGTAGCAAAGCTAAGGTAGATTGAGAGGGGAATGCCCCAGGTACAAAGTGCAGTGGAGGTGCGAACAGCCAATCCTGATCTTTCGTTAATGCAATACCGGCTTTTAAAAGCTGGTATTGTATTTGCAATCAAACCTGAGTGCTGTAGCTTACCGTGTATGGTTTAAACTGTAGCATCTGCTTGCTACTTTGTAGCAAGCAGTTTGTTACAGTTTAAAAGTAAAAAATAATATTTTTTGTTAGAATTAAAACCTGAGCGTTGTAGCCTTCTGTGCAGGCAGGGTATAAACTGTAGCAAGTGTTTGTTACATTTGTAGCAAACAGTTTGCTACAGTTTAAAATAAATTATGTAGAGGGAGAGTCAGGAGCAGGACACAGAAAAATGGACTTCAATGGCTGGGGCAGGAGGGGAGGTGTCGTGTGTGCATCTGGCCACCTGGTTGGTGTGCCAGTAGAAGGAAAGTCTTTTTTATTTTGCTCTTCAAAATGGGGGGGGGGGGCACAGATCTAGTTGTAATAAGCTGATTGCTTACAATATATGGAGAGCAGAAGGGATTAATTACTTGCTCACAGTAATGGCCTAGGGCACTGGTTGAACCAGCTATGCTTCTGGACCAGGGCTCTATGGAAACCAGTCAGTGACTCTGAAAAGAACTACAGAGTCCTCACCTCTCTCCATGGTTCATGCTGAGTTGCAGTCTTAGCTGCACTCCCTAGTGGCTGATTTAGGCACCTGCATCACCACAGGGGTCTCCTATGCCCTCATCCTGGATACATTTGCATTGACACACAGACCTACACACACACACCTGTTCCCTAGGGCCTACCGTCATTAGCTTAGGAGTGCCAGGCCCACGTCTTCCCAGCATTGTCCTGTGTTAATGTGCAGGTGTCTACCTGCACAAGAGCAAATGAGCACCAGGAAACCTCCACTCCATCTCCCCCAAGGATGGGAGAGCTAAATGCCAATCCTTTCCCATCCAATCAGGCCAACTGTACAGGTGCTTGAGCTGCTACGTGAACTTGGGTCACTTGGGTCATATTTAGGCCTTTATCATTCAGCTCCATGGAACTGGAAAGACGTATGTTAATTTTAATAGAAGGATGATACAAAATGTGACATGCTACTATAGATTACAGAAATAGGAATGTTCACTAGATGAAAAAAGTGAAATAAAAATAAGGAATATGTATGGGGTTCTGGTGTTAAGTGTATAGCTAACAAGCTGTTGCCAAGTGACAACATTGACTTTCACAGTAAAATTGCAGTCAATAACATTATTGTGATACAACCTGAAGACATTCCGAGGCAGTAGCTCCCTGGAGTTACCTATTTGGTTAATCCCAGAGCCCCAATTATTATTTGACAGTGTATGGGCCAAAACAACTTGCAGTGGAAGCTTACCATTTTAGTTTTTAAAATATCTTTTCCTCTAGTCAGGTTTGTCAGTGGCACTGAGAAAATGCATATTGCCAGCTGGTTTATAACTTTCGGCATGGTTACATTGTTCCAGTAGGTATATTGGACAGTTACTGTTATGACAGAGGTACTATGACAGCAGTTCATGTACTTTGATAATATTCTAGCAATAATAAGCTTGGTTCAAATACTGTGGTCATACTTTATCAATAATAAGAATAGCCCTTGTACTATGATCGCACTTTATCAATAATTAGCATGGTCCATGTACTGTAGTCCTGCTTTATCAATAATAAGCATGGTCCATATACCGTGGTCGTACTTAATAATAATCATGGTCCATGCACTGCTGTCATACTTCATCAATAATTAGCATGATCCATGTACTCTGGTCCCGCTTTTTTGATAATAAGCATGGTACATGTACCATGGTCATACTTTATCAATAATAAGCATGTTCTATGTACTGTGGTCCTACTTTATCAATAATAATCGTGGTCCATGCACTGCTGAGATACTTCAGCAGTAATTGGCATGATCATTGTACTCTGGTCCCGCTTTATTGATAATAAGCATGGTACATGTACCATGGTCATACTTTATTAATAATAGGCATGGTCTCTGTACTGTAGTTATACTTAATGAATAATATCCATGGTTTATGTAGTGTCAGAACTTTAAACAAAATAAAGAAAGAGGGGAAAGTAATAAATAATGAAAGAAAAAGAACATGGTGGAATGGTGAAGTATTGTGAAGAGAGTTTGACCTAACTTTAAGATGCCTTTGCAGCAGACGTTTACATATGTGGCTTTGTGTGATGATGTGCTGAGAAAGTTCAGAAACATTTTCCACCCCAATGATCCAAGGATAACTCTTCTATTCCCAAGATAATGTGAATAAAATGGTAAACCCTTTACCCTCCCTCCATTTCTGTCCCACTGTTTTGTGTAGGATTTGAGCTCAGCTGAAGTTTAGGTACATGCATTGGCATCCAGTTTTCTATTTAATATCTTCTGCACTTTGTCTGAAACAGGCCACAGTTGTTCTTAAACTGTCTTGGTTATCTTTGCATCACCTTGCGGCATCTACTGGGTTAAGTGCTATGATGCATTTGTACCTATCTTCTTTGTCATTTATTTGAGCCATTTTTCAAAAAAAATGCTTTGTAATTGTTTTTGTTGAACCACAGACCAAATATATATAGTAAATGCCTTGGTGACATTACCATAGGTATACCATGAAGTACGCCCGTAGACTTTAATACGTACTTTTCAGTACATGCGCAGTGGTGCACTCATTAAAGTCTGTGGATGCACCTCATGCTTTCCCTTTATCCATTTTGGCAAACTCACATCAAGCAGGATTTTTCTTAGATTCACAGATTGTTTCGAGGCAAGCATCTGGTGGGTGTGAGGTGGGTTGGGGCTTTCTAACTCTAGACAAGATTTCCTGAAAGAATAGTGATGTTTTGTATCTAAATAAGACATTGAGGGCCAGGCTACCTCTGTGCCCCATTTGGATGCAGGACATCATTATTCTTTCAAGAATACTTGGCTAGTGTTAGAAAAGCCCCCTGAGTCGTTCGCCTAGTAACAATCTATGAATCTGTGAAACATCCTACTTCACCTATTTTGTTTCCTGAAAACCGCTGCCAGTATTGTTTGTCAATGTAGAAAAAATGATAATCAGCCTTCATACATCACATACTATGAGAGAAAGCTAAGAAACTAAACATGGCTAATACACTTTAACTGACTCTTGATTATTATAAACAGTGTACCATGAACATACATCAGTAAACCAAGCGATGCCTTGTATGTTACAAGTGTACCATAAACATACATTAGTAAACCGAGCGATGCCTTGTATGTTACAAGTGTACCAAGAACATACATTAGTAAACCGAGCGATGCCTTGTATGTTACAAGTGTACCATGAACATACATTAGTAAACTGAGCGATGCCTTGTATGTTACAAGTGTACCATGAACATACATTAGTAAACCGAGTGATGCCTTGTATGTTACAAGTGTACCATGAATATACATTAGTAAACCGAGCGATGCCTTGTATGTTACAAGTGTACCATAAACATACATTAGTAAACTGAGCGATGCCTTGTATGTTACAAGTGTACCACGAGCATACATTAGTAAACTGAGCGATGCCTTGTATGTTACAAGTGTACCATGAATATACATTAGTAAACCGAGCGATGCCTTGTATGTTACAAGTGTACCATAAACATACATTAGTAAACTGAGCGATGCCTTGTATGTTACAAGTGTACCATGAGCATACATTAGTAAACTGAGCGATGCCTTGCATGTTACAAGTGTACCATGAACATACATTAGTAAACTGAGCGATGCCTTGTATGTTACAAGTGTATCATGAACATACATTAGTAAACTGAGCGATGCCTTGTATGTTACAAGTGTACCATGAACATACATTAGTAAACTGAGCGATGCCTTGTATGTTACAAGTGTACCATGAACATACATTAGTAAACCGAGCTATGCCTTGTATGTTACAAGTGTACCATAAACATACATTAGTAAACCGAGCGATGCCTTGTATGTTACAAGTGTACCATGAACATACATTAATAAACCGAGCGATGCCTTGTATGTTACAAGTGTACCATGAACATACATTAGTGAACCGAGCTATGACTTGTATGTTACAAGTATACCATAAACATACATTAGTAAACTGAGCGATGCCTTGTATGTTACAAGTGTATCATGAACATACATTAGTAAACTGAGAGATGCCTTGTATATTGTGACAACCAGTGTTCCATGAGCATACATTAGAAAATTGAGCGATGCCGTGCATGGTGTTACAACCAATTTTCCATGAGCATACATTAGTAAACAGAGTGATGCCTTGTACGTTGTTATAACAACACCTTAATTGTACCTTGAAATGGCTTAGTCTGTCATACCATGTTTACATACAGTGATAACGATAATAATTGTATTAGTTATCCTGGCAGTAAACAAGGGACCCAGACATTCGAGGTGGAGTTACATGACTGCAAAAAAGTGTTTACTTTCTAATCTTTTTAAGCCCATTGTATTCAAAGGAGATGTGTACATTTAACAATGCCCTATTGACTGCAAAGCTGATCACACAGGTGATATCCAGCCCCATTCAGAAAACCACTCAACAGACTTCATTAGCACTTTAGCATTTCACATAATTGGCCTCCATATAGTAAACCAGTGGAGTCCTTTTAACTTCTCAGGTGCCATCAGTTTGGTCAGAGGAACAGCTATTGACTCTTGCACCCTCCCATTTACTTTTGATCTTCCTTCCTAATTCTGCCTTCTGCTACAGAAGCATCTCCCCCTTACATCTCCCCTACACTGTACATAGTGCTGTCTTCATATCTGCATAAATGGCTAACATTTATTTTTTTGTAAAGGAGAGTGCCACCATCCTGGTACATTATCTGGGTGGTCAATGTGCATACTCATTTCTTTTGAAGTATAGTTGCAGCATGTATGATGTATTTCTCTTAGGTTCATAGTTTTGTACAGGCTAACAACTACAAGAGCTTTTATTAGCCAAGTCATGCAATCCAACTCAATTGTGCCCTTATGTATCATGTTTGTTTATTAAGAGGGTAGTACGTTAGTTAGGGAGTTTCTAGAGGTTATGTGGGTGGTATGTTAGTCTGAAGAATCAAACCCTGTACCTTCTGTCTGTAAGGTAAACACCTTAACAATTATGTCAAACCCTGTTTTTATAATTGTGCATGTGAGAGAGGCCATAATAAAAATGAAAGAAAGTTAACTCTCTTTCAAAAGAAAACGAAATAAAAAGTAAACCAGCTGTAAACCAGCTGTACTGGAAGTACATATATATATATATATATATATATATATATATATATATATATATATATATACACACACACACACACACACACACACACACACACACACACACACACACACACACACACACGCGTCCCCTTCACTCGATTGAACGTTTACAAGTTCGATCAGGCTGAATGGAGATCTCTGTACAGAGCAGAAAGGGAAGATTTCCCATTTCCACAATGTAGTGTGATCTCGGAGTTGGTATATTTAAGTAAGGGTGTGTGGGGAGCGAAGCCCCCCATGTGGGGGGTGCAGGGGCTGTAGCCCCCCTGCTATAGACATTTAGTTTTGTGTTTTTTTTTTGTTTTATGTGTTTTTATTTCAGTGTTCGAACTTTTACGAGTTCGAAAATATGGTCTCGGCCATATGTGGTTCAAACTTGTAAAAATTCGATCTACTGAAGTAGATCCATATACATATATATATATAGATATAGATACATACATTTATACATATATCTATATATCTAGAGATACACACTGATCACACCATGTGGCGAAACTGGTCTGGGTAGTAGACTGTTCATTTCATAAATGTAGTTGGCATCACTGCTTTGCTGTTTTTTATGTGATGGAGTACTTGTGTATATCTATATTTACAGAAACACACACACACACACACACACACACACACATACATATATATATATATATATATATATATATATATATATATATATATATCAAAACAATATCCATAAATGCTTCTTTAACACAGTAACTGTTTAATATTTAAGAGAAATGTGGAAAGTGAAATGTAACAGCACTTGCTACTGTGAAAGCATAGCGCAGCTTAAGCAAACCTTGCTTATCTGTTAACTATGTGACTGTGTGTAATAGCGTTGTAATGTCTGCTGCGTGAAACGTGCTGCACTAGATGACATGGTAATTTTCGTATTTACATTCTCCCTTGCAGAACCTTACCATTCTCCCTGGATATGTAACTGTAAAAACAAGAAAACGTATCTTCTGAATTCAACATAAAGCCATAGAAAAACATGTTAATGTGGGTCAGTTAACAGCTACTGCTAAAGGGTATCCTTAGGACAGAGCTACTCTCTGTAAGGATTTTGAATATTTCTATTTTGGACTTAAAAGACAGAGGCGGAGAGATAACAGAATATTGCAAGTCAGAATCAGACAGTTTTTAGTTTAAATGTTGGACAGAATTTTCTGACTATTAACTACCTTGATGAATGTTTTACTTATACTCTCTGATGCCAGTTTTTCACTGTTTTCAAATTTACTTAAAAACAATATCCTGAATTTGCTTTAAGTAAAGCTTTTTACTGTCTAATTTTAAATGCCTGTGGTGGATGTTTAATTTATTGGTAAGTGATTATGCATTTTGTTTGTCTATCAAGCTGTTTATCATCCTCCCCTGTTAGGCACTGCTTTGAGATAATTGATACCATTTATTTTTTTTAATGGCTAACTTATTTTAAGGGTAGACATCAATGTATGCCCTTATTTTGCTAGTTTTGACAAATGAATGTCAGTATACCTTAAATCTTAAGAAGGAGGGAGGTGGAACTATAAAGTCACCTTTTACCCCCATCCTAAATTTGTGTGTGTGTGTGTGTGTGTGTGTGTGTGTGTGTGTGTGTGTGTGTGTGTGTGCACTTGCACATGCAATATAATTCTAATCAAGCTTTAATTACTGTTGGTAAGGTTGCACTGAAAGGCACTGGTCTCAATCTGAGGCCTAGAAATGAGTCCAGATGTGTACCAGTTACCTTTGTCTTTTTCTGATCAGCTTCACTCTTGCTGTAACCCAGATATATCACATCCAGAAGCCTACCTTCTGTCAAAACAAATTGGGCCATGTTTGACTGACAGGACTAAGCTACTTTCAATCCATATTGGAATTTTTGGGCAGTTCTTTCTTAAATGAACTTTGTTGGTCTTGATTTCAAAACTGCCTCTTCATTTTTCTCACCTGTGAAGTCAGGTTTACAGGCTTGTAGTTCCTGGGCTACCTCTTGATCCACCTTTAGTGACTGCTATCACTAATGGAACCAGCCCTCGACTATAGGGATTTTTAAATAATTCTGTCAGAGGGGCTACCAAAATCCCAGCAAATCTTATTAGTATCCCTGGTTGGATCATATCTGGTCCCTGTGCTTTGTCTTCATTGTAGGCCCACAATGTTTTTTCTACCTTTTCTGCTATTTCTGTTAATGTCCATTTCCACAGGCCCCTGCCCTACCCTCCCACAGTGATCTCCTCCATTCTCCACAGGCACATGCCCTACCCTCCCACAGTGATCTCCACAGGCACATGCCCTGTCCTCCCACAGTGATCTCCACAGGCACATGCCCTACCCTCCCACAGTGATCTCCACAGGCACATGCCCTACCCTCCCACAGTGATCTCCACAGGCACATGCCCTACCCTCCCACAGTGATCTCCACAGGCACATGCCCTACCCTCCCACAGTGATCTCCACAGGCACATGCCCTGTCCTCCCACAGTGATCTCCACAGGCACATGCCCTACCCTCCCACAGTGATCTCCACAGGCACATGCCCTACCCTCCCACAGTGATCTCCACAGGCACATGCCCTACCCTCCCACAGTGATCTCCACAGGCACATGCCCTACCCTCCCACAGTGATCTCCACAGGCACATGCCCTACCCTCCCACAGTGATCTCCACAGGCACATGCCCTACCCTCCCACAGTGATCTCCTCCATTCTTCACAGGCACATGCCCTACCCTCCCACAGTGATCTCCACAGGCACATGCCCTGTCCTCCCACAGTGATCTCCACAGGCACATGCCCTGTCCTCCCACAGTGATCTCCACAGGCACATGCCCTACCCTCCCACAGTGAGCTCCACAGGCACATGCCCTGTCCTCCCACAGTGATCTCCACAGGCACATGCCCTACCCTCCCACAGTGATCTCCACAGGCACATGCCCTGTCCTCCCACAGTGATCTCCACAGGCACATGCCCTACCCTCCCACAGTGATCTCCACAGGCACATGCCCTATCCTCCCACAGTGATCTCCACAGGCACATGCCCTACCCTCCCACAGTGATCTCCACAGGCACATGCCCTACCCTCCCACAGTGATCTCCACAGGCACATGCCCTACCCTCCCACAGTGATCTCCACAGGCACATGCCCTGTCCTCCCACAGTGATCTCCACAGGCACATGCCCTGTCCTCCCACAGTGATCTCCACAGGCACATGCCCTACCCTCCCACAGTGAGCTCCACAGGCACATGCCCTGTCCTCCCACAGTGATCTCCACAGGCACATGCCCTACCCTCCCACAGTGATCTCCACAGGCACATGCCCTGTCCTCCCACAGTGATCTCCACAGGCACATGCCCTACCCTCCCACAGTGATCTCCACAGGCACATGCCCTATCCTCCCACAGTGATCTCCACAGGCACATGCCCTACCCTCCCACAGTGATCTCCACAGGCACATGCCCTACCCTCCCACAGTGATCTCCACAGGCACATGCCCTACCCTCCCACAGTGATATCCTTCATTGTTCTTCTCATGTAAACACAGATGCAAAACAGTCATTTAGAATTTGTGCACATTATTACTTAGCGTCCTTAAATCTTCCCTTCCCAGATTATTTCCCTAGTTGTCCTTCGTTGTCTTCTTCCTATCCCACCTGATTAGATGTCACTTGACTAATAGCAATACATCTGAAGTTAGTCTCCAATGGTATTTATCCCAGGCCAAAAGGTTAAATAATTTCAGCTTTAAAAATTGAACACTCATATGTATGGGGTGTTGCATCCCTATATCCACCTTAAGTAAGTATACAACTTAGAGGTCACCATACCTCAGAGTAAAGTATATTTGTATAAACTTGGCCCACTTCTCTTTAATATCTTCACCAACCAACTCCACCTAGCTACCACAAAAAACGATATAGTCCAATACACTGATGACACAACCCTCATATGCTCTGCACCCAACATCCAACTTCTTCAGCAAAAAGCCCAACTATATTTTTTTATTTATTTTATTTTTATTTTACATTTGTTGACCGGGCTAGTCCAGCTGGATTTATGTCCATTTTCAGTGGAGGCCCGGGGAGAAAAGCTCCAGTGGTT
Organism: Protopterus annectens; assembly: GCF_019279795.1. Classification (NCBI taxonomy): domain Eukaryota; kingdom Metazoa; phylum Chordata; order Ceratodontiformes; family Protopteridae; genus Protopterus; species Protopterus annectens. The sequence continues at coordinate 82,109,266 of NC_056733.1, read as the reverse complement.
TTTACAAGTTTGCACAGAAATAGGCATAATAAGATAACATTTATAAAACAGAGTAAGTTAATACATGTAATACACAAATATGAATAAGATTGAAACAGAGAGAAAAGATAAAATGTCTTTTCAAACAAGGAATAATAGAGATTTTTTTTGTCATACTGTATATATGAGATAACATATGTTTACATAGATTAAAGGTGGTTGAGGAGGAGATGTATAGAAAAGGTTATGGTGGTAAGGGGGGTTAGTCGGGGTTTGTGCAAGGACAAAGCCATTGTGCTTTTAAGTGACTTTTTGGTTGATTTTTAAAGAGAGGTAATGATGAGAGAGATATCAGTTTTGTGGGAAGTTTGTTCCAAATTGTTCCCACAGAGTTTGTGAAGAGAGAATCTCCTGCCTTGTTGTGGGATTCCTGGGTTGTAACTAGTAGTTTATTTGCTGAGCACAGGTTTGAAAGGTTTGTATAGGGGGAGATGAGGCTAGTGAGTATAGGAGTATTAGTAGGCTGGTACAGAATTTTATGTGTAATTGAGAGTTGTTGAAATTTTAGTTGGTTATTTAGTTCAAGCCATCCCAGACGTTTTAGGTTTAGACAGTGATGTATTCTGAATGAGGACCCAGTAGCAAACCTGGCAATGTTGTTATATGAAATGGACAATTTGTTTAGGTTGCTTTTGGAAAGATTAGTGAAAATTGGGGAGGCATAGAAGAGAGTGGAGCTCAGATGGGTTTGGGCAACAGTAGTTCTGGCTTCAGGGGTAAGAAAAGGTTTTATCCTATATAAGGATCCCAGTTTTTTCTTTACAGTTTTGATGGTGGCATTAATGTGAGTGTCAAAGTTGAGGTTGTGGTCAATCAGTACACCTAAGAGTTTTGTAGTTGTGTCGGGAGCAATGATTGTCCCATCGATGGAGGTAATAGAGAGGTGTAATGGGGTGGATTTGTTAGTTGGTGTAAATAGTAATAGTTTGGTTTTTTTGGCATTGAGGAGGAGGTGATGTTCTTGGAACCAATTTTCTACTTGGTTGAAAACTGAATGGGTGATATCATGGAGCTCAGATGAAGTGGTTGCTTTACAGACGAGAGTGGAGTCATCTGCATATTGTATGCAGGTGGGGAGAGGAAGATTAGTAGAAAGGTTGTTAATGAAAATGGAGAAGAGTAGAGGTCCCAGGATAGAGCCTTGTGGGACACCCAGAGTAATTGGGAGATGATTGGATAAGTTATTATCCCAGAGGACAGCCTGTTGTCTATTATGCATGTAGGATTTGAACCATTGGAATGCTAGTGTGTCAAGAGAGAAAGAGTTGAGTATATTAAGTAGTAATTGATGGCTGACCATATCAAAAGCTTTAGAGAGATCAATGAACAGAGCAGAGGAGAGCATGGTATTGTTACGTTGTTTATTAATGCAGTCTGTGAAGGATAGGAGAGCAGTGGTGGTACTGTGGAATGGTCTGAAACCATGTTGACAGTCAGCTAGAAGGTTATATTGGAGAATGTGGTCTAGAAATTGTTTGTGGATACATTTTTCCATAATTTTGGCTAGTGGAGATAGTAGTGCAATAGGTCGAAAGTTGGAGAGTTCAGTTGAGTTCCCTCCTTTATGAAGTGGGAGTATGTGAGCGATTTTCCATAATGAAGGGACAGAGCCTTCAGTTATGGTTCTATTAATTAGAATAGAGATTGGGTAGGCAAGAGGTTTAGCAGCAATTTGAAGGTATTCAGGTGGTAGGAGATCAGCTGAGGCTGTACAGGGTTTGAGTTTATGAAGTAGTCTATAGATGAGGGCTGTAGGAATAGGTTTTAAGTGAAATGTAGGTGGTAAGGTAGTGGGGGGGGGGGGGTAGGGTGGGTTTGAGAGGTGGTAGGGAGTTAGCTAGAGATTGGACAGTTTCAGTAAAAAAGCAGTTGAAAGCATCAGCAATCTCCTTGGGAGAGGTGTGGGAGAGAGTAGATGGGGTAGGAGTTTTGGAGTGTCCTGGATGTAAGAGTTTATTTATGCCAGACCAGAATCTTTGGGGTTGACTATGGTGATTTTGTTGTAGCTTGAAGAAATAGTTCCTTTTATCCTGTAATATTGATTTTTTGGTGGCATTTCTTAGTTGTCTGAAATGCTGCTGATCAATAGGGTCTTTAGTGTGTCTCCATATGGACCAGATTTTGTTTCTTTGTAGGATTTGTTGTCTGGTTTCTTTAGTGAGCCATGGGGCTGCTTTGCATCTAGTTCTTATGGAGCGTGAGGGGGCATGGAATTCTAATATACTATACTTCACTAAAACTGAGAACTGGCTCAATAGCTCACAACTTATAGTGAAATTGAATACTAATAGGCAAAACGAAGCACAGCGAGCATATAAAACCAAATTGTACTTTATTCAGGTAAGCGCTTTCACCGCATTAGCGTGGCTTCTTCAGACCTTAATAACACACACCAATAAAACATATGTATGATTATATTACCTGAATAAAGTACAATTTGGTTTTATATGCTTGCTGTGATTCGTTTTGCCTATTAGTATTCAATTTCACTGTGTCTTGGCATACTTTACTACGGCAATACGTTTACCCGTGGACTGCTTTTGTTTGGTTATTGTAACTCACAACTTATACTTAACCCCAAAAAACCCAACTCATGCTGTTCCACCCAATCAAACCCACTAACCTCCCCTTTTCTATATTCTCTATGAATAACACTTAAATCACCTCTGTCTCTGAGGCAAAACTCCTAGGAATCACCATTGACCAACAACTCGTATTTAATAAACACATATCAACAACTATCTCTAAGGTCCACAAAAAACTAGGCTCCCTCTATAGAAGCAAAAGGTACCTTACCTCAGAATCTCATATTGCCATGCTAGAACTCATCTTCTGTCCACACTGCTATATGCTTCTCCCTCACAAACAAACCTAAATAAAACTGACTGAAACAAACTCTCCACCTGCATGCCCTACAAACCCTACATTGGCTAGAATTCCACAACTAACTAAAATATCACCAGCTCAACTTAGCCCACCAAATACTGTACTACCATGAAAAAATACTTGCTCTGAACAACCTCCTTAACTTCCAAAATCCTAATAGACACGTACTCTCCAGCAACAATGCCTTAATTGAAACCATCTCTTGCAAAAACAGCTCAGGGGAATCTCTTTTTACCCATGAAATTGCCAAGACCTGGAATAACCTTCCTCCTGATCTTAGACTTCTAAACTCTACATCCTCCTTTAAGACTCTCCTAAAATCATATCTGTACTTCACCCATCTATGCAACTGTAACAAACCATCCTAAAACAACATACTACTACAGGGAAACCCTTTTAACAACTCAGGTGCATCCTCTGTCAGGGTCACTGCTCAGACTGTACAATACTCATCTGATTGCATCTCTGTTCACTGTAAATATTGTAAATATCTGTACAAATAGTCATCTGTTCATCCATCCATCAGTGGAATACTGCAAACTGCCATGCTCATTCTGTAAAAAAAATGTTCATCTTTTATCAAATAATAGAATACTCATTGCTATTAACTGAAATATCTTTATATTATGACATCCACCTGCAAACTTATATCTATGCTCTGACTTATTTTAAGCATCCTGTAACTTTTTTTACTATGTTAAAGTAATCTGCAACTTTTTATCTCATGTTATTGTAAATTATACAATGACTCCTTATTAATATTCAAAAACGTGCACGCTGCTTGGCTCAGCCCAACGAGCGTGCCCCTTGTAAATCCCACAATATACCAACGGAAAAAGGTCCGGTTGCCCGGACTTTTTTCTGTTGGTATAAAGTGCCCCAAAACCTTTTTTTTTTTTTTACATTTAAAAAAAAAAGAGAAAACAGAGCAACAGAGACTTTCTTTTCTCCATTGCTTCTGTTTCAAAGCATTGCTGTACTGGGTATGCATGGGAACGCAAGTCCTATACGCATGCGCAGTACATCAAAATGAAGAAGCAGTATACCACAACCGGCAGAAGAAAAGTAATCTGCCATTATACAAAGACATTATTTAAGAAAAGTATTTTTTTTCTTAAATAATGTCATTGTATAATAGCAATAACCGACTCCGTGGTTGTGGTATATTGAGGATTTACCCACGGTTGCCTTTGTTTGGTCACTCGGGCTTCGCCCTCATGATTAAGCCACACCAACCATGAGTAAATCTTCAATATATCACACCACATCACCGGTTATTGCTTAATTGTATTCTCTATCTTCTAATTGTGTTGGAGCTTTTCTCCCCAGGACTCTGCTGAAAACGGACACTTGCTGTCCATTTGGACTATCCTGGTTAACAAATGTGAAATAAATAAAAATAAATAAACAAATAAATAAATAAATATTTAATGGTGAGGGGTTTCATTTTTGTTTTTATATATCTTGGAGTTGTACCAAGCACAAAAGGCTGAATAATTTCAAGTATAAAAAGAGAGCACCCTTTGCTAATTATACCAATACTGGGGTCACCATACCTCAGAGTAAATTATGTTTAGTAGATGGTAGAATTATGTCTCATGAAGGTTACAAATATTCAGGCATTTGTGCTTTGCTAAGTACTGCCATGGAATGCAGTATTGAAGAATTCAACATCTGTCAACTAAAATGTTATCTTCTTGACATTTAAGAAGAATATTTTCTTCCCTGTTTTAACATCTGCCATTAATCTTTCTTCCATTGTTTTCTTTCACTTGTTTGACATACTTTGCTACCCTATTTCTATCTTCTATATACCAGACTCACTGATTCTACCATCTACGCTTTCCTTCTCCTGTATAACTTTCCCTATTGAACAGACAATTAGTTTTACCTTTGCAATCCCTTTTATCCCTTTTTCTGTCACTTTTTATGTTTTTCCATAGCCTTTCATGCTTTTATCACCCTCACAAATGCATGTTTATGAGCTCATTTGTTACTTCTTAATCTGCACCTGTTAGTCTTATAACTACTATGTCTCCTCCTTGGCCCTTTTCATCAGCCATTATGAACTATAGTGATACATGATTATTATTAGCCAGTGAGATCCTGACTTGTGGATTTATTATCTTAAAATCCCTTCAACGAATCAGATCAAGGATCCGTTCTTTTATTCTTCTAGATAATACTTTTGGCTCAAACACATCCATGTTAGCAAGTCTGTTGTCTTTACTCACTTTGGACTATGGGATATACTGCTTCAGGCAGATGGAGATCTCCCATTATAACTCTCCTCTTGGTCCTGACCACTTGTTTTGTTCTGTTCCTCTTCACACTTAATGCTTCCATCATGTGACCTTTACAACATGCACTCTTCAGACTCATGATGTAAGCTTACTAACTGCCCCATCTCCCTAACCTTTATTACCACTCCCACTAACCAAAGTCCTTGATGATCATTTCCATGACAATTTGTTCCATGGCTTTGCATATTAGACTTGTCAGACTAATGGGTCTGTAGTTCCTGGTGATGGTTCATGGTCCACCCTTATGACAAAGAATGACCATTAAAGGCCCACCATTCATTTGGCGTGTAACCTGTTTTGAGACTGTAGGTGAAGACTGCCTCAAGTAGCCCTGCTAGGTCATATTTTAGGCTATTTACGAGAAGATTAGGGATATTGTTTTGCCCATTGAAGCAGTGTTTTTGGCCTGAGTGAAGTCCTCCAGAACCTGCTCCCTGTTGGTAATTGGGAAGATATGCTAGAAAGGATTTCTCAGGGGGTAGTGGGGGTGAAATGTGGCTAAATTTATCAGCCAATAGATTCGCTATTTCACCCTGGTTATTGGAGGTTGTGCCATTTACCATCAGTTTTGTACACTGCTGAGTGTTACCTTTAAGGTTCCTGACATAGCTGAAGAAGATCCTGGGATTGTCCATAGCCTGGGAGGCTATCCTGACCTTGAAATTGGCCTTGGACTTTATTAGATCTCTTAGTTTCTTGTTTAGTTGAATCAGAGAGTTCTTGTCTCTATGAGAGTTGATCTTTCTGATTTTTGGCCATGACTTTTTTATTTTTGTTATATACCCTGTTAAGGTAAGAATTCCATCAGTGGGATTTGTTTTTGGTGTTAGATATAGGCTTACTTTTTTTAGGTACAGCAGCCTCATTGCAGTCATTAACATGTTTATGTAGGGTTTCTTAAATAATTGTACATTGATAGCTGTGTTCCCAGAGTTTGGGGAAGCTGTGAATTTTGATAAACTGACACACAATAGTAGTTTACTTTAGAATAGTTCCTAATTGTTATGGATTTAGTTGGGTTTTCTGGGTTGATTTTTATTTCATGGGAGAATTGTGGTCTGACATCACTAATGAGGATGTGACACAGGGTGTGTGTGTGTGTGTGTGTGTGTGTGTGTGTGTGTGTGTGTGTGTGTGTGTGTGTGCGCGTGTTGGTTGGACCCAGATCTGAAACCTAGGGACTAAAAGCACATGGTCTTATTGAGTCAGAACTGATGAGGTGCATTTCAAAATCTACTACTTAATGATACTTCACGTAACAGACAAGTTGCATAAAATTAATTTGTTGAGTTGGGGCTCAACGAACTGAGTTTTGATGACTTCCAGTTAGCCCATGTTGGTGAGTACTAGGTCCAACATGTTTGATCCTTGGTTGGAATGCACACTGTCTGGTCCAGGATGTTTGTGTTGGTAATGTCCAGGAAATGTCTCTGTGAGTCAGTCTATAGATGTCCAGTTAAAGTCTTCCATGAATAGAGTATTGGAGAACACCTCTAGTAGGTGTTGGTAAGAATTATGAGCTATGTGTGTTACAGAGGATGACCTGTAACTGGCTAGGATATGGTAAGAAACCTTGCTTATGGAGAGTTGGACATGGATGAAGTCCAGAGAATCATCCTGTTTAACCAACCTGGAGTTGCATTTATTGCAAACATAGATCAAGACACCTCCACCTTTAACCTTTGTCTGTGCTGCATTGGTCTAAATATGTGAAAGGCACTGTAGCTTTGTACTGCTAGAGTAATTTCTGTAACTTTAAACCAAGTTTCAGCAACAGCACAGATATCTACATTCTCTAAAGCAATGAGAGATTGTAGGGTGTGGAATTTCTTGCTTAGGCTTTTAGCATTGAGCAGTAACACCTTAAAGTTGCTTTAAGTTTTTTGGGGGGCTATGTTAGTAGTTTTGTCATTTTGACATTGCCTAAAAAGGCTCTAAAGGGTGGATAAAGTTTTAGCCAATGTCCAAAAGCCTGGGGGATGGATGCAGACCATCCTTGGCAAAGCAACGTTTCCTCCCATGATGATAGATATTTGATTCCCCTGGAGTGACAGCATAAACTAAGCCAATTATTAAAATCAAACATTTTCTGTTCATTCTGTGACATCATCCTTGGTGAAGGTAGAATGCTGCTAAATGCAAGGCACATACCTGTCTTTGACACATATTCAGAGAGATCCATAATGTCTCTTTTCATGTAGTCCAGTGAAGTACATTTCAGGTCATTTACACCCACATGTACTATGACAGCATAATATTGTTACCTGTGGTGCAGTGATTTGACTAAATGCATGATACCATGGATCCTATGTCCAGATAGGCAAGTGGCTTATTTTCTCCTTGTCCAGCCTGGTGAGAGGGACATCTGTGTGTTATACAATATAATCTCCTGTGACAAGAGTACTAAGTAAAGTGTTTAGTTGCCTTATGGACCTTGTTCTTGGGGGAATCATTGGGTGTAAGTTTATGTGTGGTGTTAGGTATTGTTTTTGTTGTGTGCATCAGTGATTCCTAAAGATAGATGTTGCCTTTTGACAACTTAGGCGGACTTTGAGTATGGAAAGGTTTCCTTTAAGTGCTTCACATAAGAAGATCTATGTGTGTGGTGGGGTGGCATGTGAGAAGGATGTAGTGTGTGTGTTCTTGATAACCTTGTTAGTAAGGGAGATTTTTGCCTCCAATGAAGTTATTTATGTACATCTTTTGCATACTATGTTAGTTTCTTTAAGGATTAAAGGGTAGTCTGAGTACATGAGACAATTGCTACATTGTCTCAAGATGCCCATATCTACAATGCTGGCCACAAAGACATTAGGAAATCGCAAATCCATGTTGTCAGGACCTGTATTAGGGTTGGGCTATTTTGGTTTAGGGACTTGGTTTTAGAGGGTTCAACTGAATGGACTCTAGGGATAAGGCTAGATGTTAGATGGTGTTATGATCTGATATTAGTGTTGTTTAACATGCTAACTGGCTGCCCTAAGTTTAGCTCCATGCAAATCATTTTGTATTAGAGGATAAAGTCCTAAGTACTAGCTTTAGAGATTTGCTAGTATACAGGGTACTGCTAACTGCCACAGCATGGTGAACAGCTCCATGCAAATGCACCTAATTTATAGCAGACAGAAAATTTTTGAAAACTAACTCTGGTGCCCTCTGGCCAATAAACAACTACACTTCATAGGTTAATACTAGACTTACTGCCCTTGTGGGCCATTTTAAGTCTAGCCAATTAACCCGAGTGAGAATCAAACCCTGCACCTTGTGTCTGTAAGGTAAACACCTTAACCATTAAGCCAACCTCCCACTGAAGCACTTCCCAACTCAGAGAGGTCAGGTAAGCTCCTTCTGCCACGTGAATAATGATCCTGTAACTTCTTAATGTAAAAGCACTGCAAATATAGCTTTCAAGTGCAGATTAACACTGAACAGCTAAGCCCCTAAAAAAGCCCTCTGGCTAATGAAACAATCTCATTTTAATCCTCTCTGTGTGTTTCCAACTTGGACAGACCAGGCTACTTTACTACTGCCACTAGAATAGCAGTCCTAGTCTTCCTAATGTAAAAACACACTTTGGTTAGCCAAAAGTGAAAAGGTACTAACTACAGCAAGTAACTGTCACCTTAAGCCCCCTTGTGTGTTTCCCAACTTGGACAGACCAGGCTACTTTTCTACTGCCACTAGAATTGCAGGCCCCATCTTCTTAATGTAAAAACACACTCCAAACTCTAAATGAGCCATGATCTCTTTCTTTTAAAGAAAGGGTGGGAGGATGGCATAATGGTTAAGGTGTTTGCCTTACAAACAGAAGGTGCAGGGTTTGATTCTCACATGGGGTAAGTGGCTAGGTTTAAAATGGCCTGCAAAGGCAGTTAGCCTAGTACGAACCTATAAGCTGTTGTTTACTGGGGCACACACTTTCACAGATGGGGCACATGATCCCCAGTGCCAGCATTGCTTTTTATGGAGTTCTTTTTCTGCTTATTGTGTGATGGCCGTCAGGTCTGTGTCACTGGTAGAGGATAGCCATCACGGATTTCAGCTTAGCTCCACATCCTCTTACTCTTGTGGGACCTTGGGTAAGTAGAACTCCCAGAATGAAGGCGCTGCAGTGCTTCTATGTATCTCCAATACCTACTACAGCAACTGAATACACTGCTTGCTGAATGTTCATCTTTGACAAATATGCTGCACTGCTGTGCTACTACAGTCCTTTGGGTATCAGTCTTGCAGAGAACTGAGCTGTCTTCTGTCACCCCATGACCCATGATGGGTGAGGTGGCATAATTTGCCTACTCTCAGTCCCCATCCCCTCCATCTGGCTTCTCCAGTATTCAGATCACTAGTCAATACCAGGAAAACGGGCTCTGCAGTCAGAATTTTATCACTTTGTGACTCAGAGCTGGAAGTCCCTGTACTTTCTTCTAGTTGTACTGAAAGTCAAGTGCATTAACTGTAATGAAGTGACAGTTTCTGTATAAGCAACTATGTCAGAAACTCTTCATAATATCTTAACTTTTGCTTACATTGTTCTGTTGAATGTATTACATTCTCTTTAATAACTACTCAGATGCTGACCCAGTAGTAATGAGGTTTGCATTATGCATTATCATGCTTCACCATGTAACAGTTTCTGTGCTACTTGGCAGCTGAGAACCCTATCACTCCCTGGCATTTTACCTTTCCCTGGCTGCCTTCTGAAATGAGCAAAATGTTCATTCTGTCATTAAGTTTGGCAAGGTTTTCTTGAGACTTTTCTGAGAAGGTTTTCTAAGTAGCCATTTTAAATGTTTTTCTGAATAATTTAATTTTCCTTTACAATAATTGCACTTGTGTTTTTGTGTTGGTTTATTGTAGAGCTGTTTTGCTGCTAAAATTACATGTATCTTGGAATTTTGCCTCATTTAAATTTTACAGCTCACCAGGTCAGTGGCTCCTATCTCAAAGCCTAATCTAGAGTAGCAGAGAATTAGATAAAACATATTTCTTTTTGTTATTCTTAGTCTTTCTTTTAGGGCTTTAAAGAGCATATACTAATTCACTCTTTCTAAACTCATTTTTTAAATTAGCGGTGATAAAATTAACATTAATTCATGTCTGTACCTTTAATTGTTTTACTCCTGGCACTTTGTGCATTCTAGGGCTGCTAAAACTCTTTCATTCCTTCTGTGGCCATCTATACAGCTATTGATTAATCCATTTCAACCTTTTCTTTATCACTCTCAATCATACCACTTTTATTTTAAAAACAGAACATCATTTTACAATCAACACTATTCATTTGCTTAGTAACTAGACCCCAATAACGGTTTCATCTACGTATTAGCATGAACCTTATTCCAAAATTCCCTTACTGACTGATGATTTCAAAGTGGGAGGGAATGGGTTGCTAAGCAACTGAATAAGTAGGGCTAACTGGAATTGGCGGGACTATATTACAGAAGGGTCAACTTTGAACACAGTTATCATTTTACATATGTAATTGGTGATACACTACTGCATATGCTAAACAGAAATTTCATAATATTTTTAATGTGTCTATTTATGCATATGTGTTTGTTCATAGATGATTACCATGCGATTGACACCAGGGGGGCTTTTTAAGCCTAGTTACACTTCCCAAGGTAAGAATCAAACCCTGCACCTTGTGTTTGCGAGGTTAATTAAACAAAGTCATTTCTTCTTCTGCTAACCATCAGCTTTTCTCTCCTGGTCACCCAAATGGCCCATTTGTTCCCCTTTGTCTGCTTGGGATGAGGGTTGGGTTAAGAGTTGACAGCAGCATACTACAGACTGTCCAGTTTTAAGCCCTATCTCCCTGTGTTGGTTCCAGACTCCCGCTTAGAGAATCAGGCCTGTGAGGCAAACATTCCCACCTTCATTGTGTCATGCACATCTTGGGACCCTTCCTTCAAGGGATATGCAATTGGACTTTAACGAGTCCATGCTCTATCTTGGTAGTAAGACACCACCTCCACTGCATTCCAACATATTTCAACTTAGTGTTCACTCTGCCATTCCTTCCATTATTCACTGGTAACATAGTAATTACAGTCCTCCCCTGCATGCGCGCGTGCGCACACACACACACACACACACACACACACACACACACACACACACACATGCATGTTAATGCATTTTAGCTTGCTACTATCAGACTACAGCACAACCTACTACAAATCCCCCACAGACACACGTGATCAACAATTACATGAGGATGCACATGTGTATTCATACATACCTACACAAGTGAGCACTGATTACCACCACTTCATTTACTATATACACTACAAATGTCTGATTATGATCAGTTCAGTGAATGAATAAGTAAATAATGACCTTAGTAAGGTATTTCATCCCCCTGCTGTCAGACAGATACAATGCAATCCACTGCATCACACACCCACACCTTGATATACCTATGCATATATGCACACACACACACACACACACACACACACACACACACACACACACACACACACACACACACACATACACTTAAAAGAAAATATATACATATGTCTCTCTGAAAGTGGCACTGAACAGAATGTAAGTCAACAAGCAATTACACAGTGCAGCAGATCACAGTACTACAATATTATTATTAATTTAAAAATACCTTTACCCTGTGCTTGCACCTGTCCATGTACAACTTTCATACTTTCACTTGTACACACACTACTTCAAATAGCAGTGACCTAATGCAGCTTGGACCACTGTGAAATGGTTGCTCACTGCTTCCGCTGGTATCCTAAACAGCCCTACTGAGGCACTAATTCTGGCCACAAAAAAAAACGGCAGAGGGATCTGTAATAAGGCATAATCACCTTATTCTTTCTTGGGGTTTAGGTCTAAATGCTAGTCTGTTTAGAATACAGTCAGGCCCATTATGATTACAATTTGTTTAACTGGAATTCTGTACACGTGCAAAGGTCTGAGTCACAAAATGGAAACTTTGAGTATTTTTTAAGTAAGCATGCACTATATACATTTTCAGCAGCAGTTTTACATTTGGAAGGGCTGCAGTGCAGAAGAATGTTTAACAAATTGCCCCTGCTTATCACTAACACAATCATTTCCATGTCTCTTCACATCCCAGACCCCCTCAGTCTGTGAGGACACAAAATACAAACTATAACTTTCCCCATTTTCTTTCCTTTTGCACACTGGTTGTATTTGTAGAGTCAAGACAAAATGGTTTCCTTATTTTAGCTTGCCAGTTTATCTCTTGTTGGTACAAAGGCAACGTTATGTCTGCTCTTTTATGTCTATTGCCTTTGAGTGCCTACACAGGCAGCTTTTCTATCTCTTCTCTTCTCGTCTCGTCTCTTCTCTTCCCTTCCCTTCTCTTCTCTTCTCTTCCCTTCCCTTCTCTTCTCTTCTCTTCTCGTCTCTTCTCTTCTCTTCTCTTCCCTTCTCGTCTCTTCTCTTCTCTTCCCTTCCCTTCCCTTCTCTTCTCTTCTCTTCTCTTCTCTTCTCTTCTCTTCTCTTCTCTTCTCTTCTCTTCTCTTCTCTTCTCTTCTCTTCTCTTCTCTTCCCTTCCCTTCTCTTCTCTTCTCTCTTCTCTCTCTTCTCTTCTCTTCTCTTCTCTTCTCTTCTCTTCCCTTCTCTTCTCTTCTCTTCTCTTCTCGTCTCTTCTCTTCCCTTCCCTTCCCTTCTCTTCTCCTCTCCTCTCCTCTCGTCTCTTCTCTTCTCTTCTCTTCTCGTCTCGTCTCTTCTCTTCTCTTCTCCTCTCTTCTCTTCTCTTCTCTTCTCTTCTCTTCTCTTCTCTTCCTTCCCTTCTCTTCTCTTCTCGTCTCTTCTCTTCTCTTCTAGTCTCTTCTCTTCTCTTCTCTTCCCTTCCCTTCTCTTCTCTTCTCTTCTCCCTTCCTTCTCTTCTCTTCTCTTCTCTTCTCTTCTCTCTCTTCTCTTCTCTTCTCTTCCTTCCTTCTCTTCTCTTCTCGTCTCTTCTCTTGTCTTGTTTTCTCTTCTCTCCCCTTCTCTTCTCTTCCCTTCCCTTCCCTTCTCTTCTCTTCTCTTCTCTTCTCTTCTCTTCTCTTCCCTTCTCTTTGCTTCCCTTCCCTTCCCTTCTCTTCTCTTCTCTTCTCTTCTCTTCTCTTCCCTTCCCTTTTCTTCTCTTCTCTTCTCATCTCTTCTCTTCTCTTTTCTTCTCTTCTCTTCTCTTCTCTCCCCTTCTCTTCTCTCCCCTTCTCTTCTCTTCCCTTTCCTTCTCTTCTCTTCCCTTCTTTTCTCTCCCCTTCTCTTCTCTTCTCTCTCTTCTCTTCTCTTCTCTTCTCTTCTCCTCTCTTCTCTTCTCGTCTCTTCTCTTCTCTTCTCTTCCCTTCCCTTCTCTTCTCTTCTCTTCTCTTCTCTTCTCTTCTCTTCTCTTCTCTTCTCGTCTCTTCTCTTCTCTTCCTTCCCTTCTCTTCTCTTCTCTTCTCTTCCCTTCTCGTCTCTTCTCTTCTCTTCCCTTCCCTTTTCTTCTCTTGTCTTCTTGCCTCTTCTCTTCTCGTCTCTTCTCTTCTCTTCTCTTCTCTTCTCTTCCCTTCCCTTCCTTCTCTTCTCTTCTCTTCTCTTCTCTTCTCTTCTCTTCTCTTCTCTTCTCTTCTCTTCTCTTCTCTTCTCTTCTCTTCTCTTCTCTTCTTGTCTCGTCTCTTCTCGTCTCGTCTCGTCTCTTCTCTTCTCGTCTCGTCTCTTCTCGTCTCTTCTCTTCTCTTCTCTTCTTGTCTCGTCTCTTCTCGTCTCTTCTCTTCTCTTCTTGTCTCGTCTCTTCTCTCTTCTCTTCTCTTCTCTTCTCTTCTCTTCTCTTCTCGTCTCGTCTCGTCTCTTCTCTTCTCATAAGTAATAAAATCTAAGGTGACAACATGGGTTATGTTTCCCCTTCACCTGTTTCACATTACATATGCTTTCAAAACACAGTTCCTTGGTTAAGGGCCAATGTGTGTTGTTAGCACGGATGGTCAGTGACCTAGAAATGTATATTGAAGAAAGGGAAAGGTTAAGGGGCATGTTACTAAGGAGGGGATACCTGAACACTTTCATTGAACTGGTTTTGTGTGAAGTTACAGAAAAGAGAGTTAAAGGACTCTTTTTTTTCCACTGTTAGGCTCAGAGGAAAGGGACAACAGCAGTAATAAAAAGGTTGATGTGGGGTCAAGGAACACAAATGAGTTTAACAGGGCCTTTATTCAAACCTACAACTTGCAGTTTTATGACATAAAAGATATTTTAAAAAATAATTGGTTTATATTTAAAAGTGACAAATAGGTCCTTAAAAATGTTGGTGACAGACCATGTGTCATATACAAAAAAGATGCATGTGTCAAAGATTTGTTGGAAAGAAACAAAGAGGGGAATAAAAACTATAAGTAAGGTAAGATGTTAAAATGTGGCCACTGTAACCAATGTGCCAATGTATTAGAAACAGAAAAAGTTTTTATTCCAAGATATGGTACGGTTCAACTAAATTTCAAGTTGAACTGTAACAGTGCACACGTTGTATATGTCGCAATATGTCATGGCTGTGAAAGTTTTTACATAGGGAAGATTAAGAAAGCATTTAAAGCTCGTATTTACCAACATATGTATGACATCAGGAAGGGTAATGACAAGAATGTATTAGCTGTGCATACTATCTTGAACCCAGATCACAAGTTTAAATTTGTAGCCATTGATCAAATAGTACCTGATAGTAGGGGGGGACTGAAGGAATTGTTTCTAGAATTCAAAGAATTCATGTAGCAACTTAGAGTGGATGCCACTAACCCGCCTGGACTGAATGATGCAGTTTCTCTCTCCAGCTATTTAAAATTAAAAGCTGAACTTTATTTTGGGGGGGGGGGGCACAAGTATATTTCTGTGGCAACACAGTAACATTTGCTTATTTAAAGTACATGATTTATTTTGGTGAAAATGTATTTTGGATTGTACTTTATTTTAATTTTGAGATGGGGCTGATGGGCTATATGTAATATGTAAATAAAGAAGTATGGTTTTAATTTTATAAGGTGACATTTAGCTTTGTATAATAACAACTAAAACAACTGTGATTTTTAGGTGCATTTTGCTTTAATAGGTTCATAGGTTCATAGGTTGGTACTAGGCTATTGGCCCTAGGGCCGATACAAGCCTAGCCATAACAATTCCCTGGCTATTTCTTCCCACAGTACTTACTTCCCTGAACCCTCGTCTAGCAGGGCGACTGACGTGATCCCCAGGGTGAATTTCCTATCTCCCATCCAATCATCAAGGTTCCTTTTGAAGAGGGCCAATGAGGCACTCTGCTTGACATGTATGGACAGTCTATTCCAGAGTATGGGGAGTCTCTGGGTCAGGAACCTATCTCTCCAGCATGTTTTGTTCATTATGATGACAAGGTTTAGATCCCTGGAGCGTGTATCTCTGAGGGATTTGAATTTCTTTAAGTGTAGCATGTCCAACAGCTCTGGGTTTGACATGGCCTTGTATGTTAAGCAGAGATCGCCTCTGAGTAGATGATATGCGACAGAGTATAGGTGGAGTTTTTTTAGACGGTCAGCATAGGGCATCTACTTTAGGCCTGTGATTCTTTTAGTGAGGTACTTCTGTGGCCTTTCCAGTTGCTGCAGATGTCTTGAGAGGTACATACCAAATGGGGCATTATATTCTATAATGGGTCTAATGAGGGATGAGTACAGTGGGATAATGACCTCCTTTTTTCTGGATGAAAAGCCCTTAGTGATGAGATGTGCCACATAGAAGGATTTCCTGACTGTTGTGGCGATGTGGTTATCGAAGGTGAAACCACTGTCCACCTGTGTCCCTAAGTCTCTTATCACACTTTCAGTGTTTAGTGTACTGCCACTTATGTGGTAATTCACGGGTACATGTTTTTTTCCCAAAGGGGATAACTATACATTTCTTGGCATTGAGCTTGAGCCCATGGCTCTGGCACCAAGCATCTGTTTCTGTAAGGCTCTTTTGTAGAATATCCACATCATTTGGGAATTCAATAATGGCTCCCAGTTTGCAGTCATCTGTGAACTTTGTTAGCCAGAGTCCCTTAGTGTTGGCCTGTACTTCAGAAAAGTAGATGCCAAACAAGAGCGGTTCCAGGACTGAACCCTGAGGTACTCCACTTGTCACTTGTCTGGAGCTGGATTTGGAGTCAGCTACTTTTACAGTGTGGGTTCTGTCAGTAAGCCAGTTGGCAACCCATCGAGTGATGTAGGGATTAATGCCCAGCTTAGTAAGTTTATCTATGATTCCAGACTGGGGGATGGTGTTGAAGGCCTTGGCGAGGTCCAGATAGGCTGTGTGGACCACCTTACCCTTGTCCACGGCTCTGGAGACTGATTCGAAGAAATCAATCAGGTTCAGGAGACAAGATCATCCTTTCATGAACTCAAACTGCATGGGGTCCAGTGTTTGAAGGTTGTCAATGTCTTTGTTTATAAGTTCCATGATAATACGTTCCATGGCCTTGCAGATCAGGCTTGTCAGACTGTTGGGGCGGTAGTTCCCTGGATCCATGTGACTTAGCCTGGCTATAAAAGGAAGTGATGTATGAACAATTCCTGTTTTAATCTGGAGAAGTCAAGTGTAACAACAGGCAAAAGCGTTAATTAAACTTTGTATCTAGTTTTACCGGCCAGTGTTCATTTTCTTTATATTAATAGTGGATGCTTATCTTTGACACACATAAATATGCCAGCCTTAATAAAAGATGGAGGATGAACATCACCAAAAAAGAATAATTGCCATTTTAAAGATTGCCACTGGTAGCCTACTTCTGACAAAACTAGATAATGGCACACTTACAGCTAGATAACCACATCAATCTACATATAGGGGCAATCTACATTCCCCTGCAACCTAATCTTCCCTCATTAGAACACATCATTCAACAATTATGTCCTTTAATTTCTCAAAACAATATTATCATCTTCAAGCACTTTAATTTGAATTAAGCTGGTCCACTCTGTCAGCAGTTGGGTAGGTTTCCTAATGGGCCTAATTCAGCAAGTAATTTATCACGCTAGACCATATAAACTCCGTGGTCGTGACTTGGAACTCAGCACATTTCTAACTCTTATTCTTCGCCAGTGATCATAGTAATCTGTACAAGCAAATCACCTGACCAGTGTCCAGTACTAAGTCATTGGTCTTTTACAACAAACTATGCCACCCCAGAATGCAAGTAGACACTCTTTCCATGAACATATGAAATCTAGTCTATTTTACTATTTGAAAAGAACAAACTGGTCCCATCCATGCAGTGACATCTATGCCAATAATGCCTATACAATTTTTTCCCTTTGGTCAGCCTGCTACTCACAGTTCAGGACCAGCTCCTTCCAGCAAAACATTAAAAAATATGAGGCTTACCACTGAAATAAAAGTATTTCTGAGGCAGAGGGATAAAGCTTGAGCTGAATGGAACTCAAAAACCCAAGATGGAAATGTACACTGTCACTTCCTGTGTTTAAGTAAACTCAGTAAGATATCCACAAATTCAAAAAAAAAAACACTTTCTTCAGAGGAAAAGTGATGGTCATGGCTTCAAGTAGCAGACTTTTCTGGAAAGAAATTAAAAAAACTTGCATATTATATAATTAGCAGTAGCCACACAGCTAGCACCTCCCTTAACATTAGATTCCCCAACAACTTTTAAGGACTTCCTTATCACAAAAAAAACACCCCAGTAACTCTGGTACTATCAGCATTGTTATATCTAGCAACATTCTGCATATAGCATCCTACCTTGGCTTTCTATCATCTTTCCACTTCAGAGAAGTCAATGAAAAATATGTACAAAGGCTGACACAAAATATGATCATTTTGAGCCTGCCTTTCTAAAAAATGGCTGAACAACATACCTTAAATGCACTCATCTCTTAATTTTATTCTCACCTGTCATTATTCTCCTTTCCAGTTTAACATGGCCATAATCCATTTACCGAAACTCCCTAATCCTAAATCACTTCAAGATTGTATACCAATTTCCAGTTCTATGTCTACTTGCCAAAATATTCAAGAAACTAGTCTATGATTGAATCACTACAACATTACTACTGTTCAGTTAAAAGCATACTGGAACTTAGAACATTGCTTCATTGCTTACTGGACTAACTTTATTTAATTTTTCCACTATCGTTATTTAAGTATCGATTATTGTGTTATTCTATATGAAGTGTTCACTACTTTTATAAGGACACTATTTTTTTCTACTGTCCCACATTGGCCAGCAATAAGTTGAAGTACTTTTCCTGGTTTAACTTACTCATTAAATGTATATATAAGGTTGTATTCTTGTTTTAATTTTGGTTTACTGTTTTTAATATGCATATTGGTTAGTTTTAGTCAGATAGATTTTTTGTTGATATATATTTTTAGGTTTCTTGTACACAGACCTGTAGAAGTCTAGAGGGATGCTAGTGATGTTTGCTAACAATAATTAATGGAAATAGATTATGGCTGGAGAATGTATTTTTTCAGGATGCCAAATTATAATTTTTTGGATTACCAAGTGGTCTAATGTTTAAACATTTCCAGCCATGTATTATAATGTCTTTAATAAAGTCACAGACTTTGTTTAATAATCTGTTTAATAAGATGTATCACACCATTATTAATTTTATTAATTTTTATTTAAAGTGCATAAGGTTTAAATTATTAGGACATTCAGTAAGTAGAGCAGTACCAGCTTGAATATCACACTGATAAGGATGGGGGAAGGGATTTGAATTTGTTAACATGTACACCCTTACACTTTGTTTTACAACTAAATAAACCACTCCTATACCCGATAACAGGTATATTAGAGAGTTTCGATGAAACTATCATTCTGTTTATTTTTTGTTTTGTTTGGATCTACACAGTCTGTGTGCTTAATAAAGGATTTTCGACTGGAAACAGACTGTATGCCCTGCTTGGATTACTTCTGAATACCTAATAGAGTTAATAATCCTGTGTAATATTAATAATATACGTTTTTATTTTTTGATTTAGGAAGTTTTTAAGTTGGCGACTTCTTCTACCATTTTCTGCTTTTTTTAATATATAGTGATTAGCTAGACATACAGGAATTGAAAAACTTCCACACAGAGAAGTTTCTTACCCTGTTTTGTTTTGGATCCACTATACCTGTATAGTGTGTTGTTTGAGACTTAGGGGATAACACAGAGATTACTTGTTTCTCATTTATAGATTCCTGAAGCAACCTTAACTTAGTTTTAGATTTAGCTTTAGTAGCTGGAGAGCCCTGAATAAGTTACAAATATTACATACAGTTGTATATACACTGAATGATGAGCTACTTATTGGAGGACTGTTTACTGATATGACATGAGCCTTTGAGTATTGTAAACCATAAGCTACTTCTCAAGAAGTTAGGCTTAGTCAACTTTGAGACCGTGGTTGTTTTCTTTCTTCTTTTTTTTTTTGGTTTTATAACAGTTCCCTTAGTAAAAGAACATTTCATGTAACCTCTGGTACGTATTTCAGACATAATCAGACTTCCAGCAGTGTTCTCCAGGTCGAAATTCTTAGATCCATCCTGCTTTTTCTCTGTCTTAATAGACTTCCCTTCCCCTTGATCTGACAATACACACAGATGATGTATTACTTTTGAAGTCTGACAAGTCACCCAACAATTTACAGAAGATCCAGATTGATTTTAATTAGTTTTGTAACCCTGCCTGTTACACACAGTATGAGTGGGAGACTAAATGTCACCATCTAGCATGTGAACTGCAATAATTTTGATAGGTTTATCAATACAGACAGTAGCACTGACATCATCAGGTCCAGGGCCCCCTGCCTCACTTTAGTAATGGGTGCTAACCCTAACGCTACCTCTTCTTCCAACAATAACCCTACATCTTAACATCATTAAACCTTCCCGTAACACTGCCACTATTCAGAAAAATTTGACGCTAGAGTTCTGGGGGAGGGAGTCAGTTTTAATATCAGGAGAGAAAATAGTTTTCCTCTCTCTATATTATTATTTTTTTCTTTTTTGCTATTGTGTATGATCAAACTTATTTTGTCAGTGTTTTACATTCAACATTAGGGTGGATTGTGTGTGTGTGTGTGTGTGTGTGTGTGTGTGTGTGTGTGTGTGTGTGTGTGTGTGTGTGTGTGTGTATATATATATATATATATATATATATATATCCTAACTCCAAATTCTCCATCCCTTGGAAAAAAGGTATCCAAGAAACGTCAATTGCAAACTTAATATATGTAAGTTCGGATTTTCAAACATTAATTTCCTGTATTTTCAGACAATAGACCCGTATAGATATATATATATATATATATATATATATATATATATATATATATATGTATATATATATAGCTATATAGATATAGATATACCATCTCCAAATTCTCCATACTTTGGAAAAAAAAAGGTTTCCAAGAAATGTCAGTCTCAGACTTAGTATATGTAAGTTTGGATTTTCAATCATTCATTCTCCATATTTTGGGACTTGACATTCCTTGTCCTGACATTTCAAATGGTTATCTATAATAGACGGATATGATTGGAGGGAAGATCATAATTCCTTGTAGTGTGTGGAGCTTTAACTGCTCTATGTACTACTGGTTACAGAAAAAAAAGAATGAAAATTCACAAGTTCAGCAGCTGAATCTAGGCATCCATCATGAGAATGTATAAGCGAAGGTTATGATGGTAGACCCAATCATAATTATTTGTAGGGCATGGAGCTTTGTCTACTCCATGCACTACCAGTTACAGAAACAAAACAAAGCAGTAAGAAAGTGTAGAAGCATGAGGTGTTTTACCTGCTTTGAAACATGAGGTGTTTTACCTGCTTTGAAACATGAGGTGTTTTACCTGCTTTGAAATCTAGTGAAGTGCTCACTGCCAAATAACAGCATACCTTGTGACTTCTTTGCTTAAGATTGTTGGACAAATCCAAAATAATGGGAAATACAAAGGATGAAAACCAAGGACAGTTTTTAAATATTCCTCTAATATTCTGGACAAAGATGGCCACCATTCTGTAGACACTGTACATCTACAGCTCTCCAGATACTAGGAATAAAAATCAACCCTGAGATTATACTACAAGATTTTTTGTATTAATCGTTGGATATAACTATTCTACTACAATCAAACATTGCCTGAGAGGTAAAAGAACAGAAGGAAACTAATTAAATTTACAGGATTAGAGCTGATTGTCTGCCTGACTCTGAAAAGAGTATTAAACAAAGGATCTGTCTGACTTCTGTTTCACGATGTCAAAAGAGGAAAAAAGCATGGAAACAACAACAACTAAAACCAAATTATCAGCACTGCAGTCACCAGAAAAAGATTCAACAATCAAAAGGCAGAAAACTGTAAAACAACAGGAACTTTTAAAAGCTAGAATGACAAATAAACCGGATCAACTGGCTAACATGGAAGACATCAAAACTGCTTTATTGCCCATACAAGAAGCTTTAAAAGAACTTTCAAACCATGTACTTTCTTTTGGTGCCACATGCAGTCAAATTCTTGAAAGGATAGATAAATCAGAAGCTAGGATATCCGAAAATGAGGACAGAATAACATTGCTTACAAAAAAAACAGATATTCATGACCTGGACATTCAATCTATGCAAAACAAGATTCTGGACTTGGAGGCAAGATCCAGAAGGAACAATATAATTATCAGAGGAATTCCTGAAACTATTCAATATAATGATTTAATGTCTACCATTATACAAATACTGGAAATATTGTTCAAGGACTCTGATATGGCTAAGCAAATTGTTATAGAAAGAGCCCATAGAGCTCTCAGGGAAACACAAGCCTCAAATATTCCTAGACCGGTTTATGTCAAAATTCTCAATTACCAGGATGTAAATAAAATAATTCTAACTGTTAAAAAGAATGGAGGTTATGTTATGTGGCAAAATAATAGAGTTTCTATGGGACAGGATTTACCATTGCAAATAAGACAAGCCAGACAAGCATTAGCTCCATACTGCAAGTTCCTTATTGAAAAGAATATTAAATTCCAGATAAAATACCCTAACACATTAATTTTTACAGTTGATGGATCCAAATATTCCATTTCTACAAAAAAAGAAGCAAAACTTACCTTTTTGAAGATTTTCAAATCCCTCCCAACTTCGGAAGCTTAACTGGAGCATTCAGTCTGTTTACAACAACGTGGATACTGGGATTCCATGCCTACTATACCTCGAGGCTCCAAAATCCTTTGTTTGTTCTTTCTTCTTCACCAGGCCCCTTGGTTAATAATTAACTAGTTTTTTTTTTGCAGGTCCAGCTTGTTTACGAAGATTCCACGAACTTTTACAGCTTCTACGAACTATGTTCCTTTGTGAGGTAACAGGAAGTCCTTTAGATGCTGCTGAGGGTCCGCTTTCATTGTGGCACATCTGGAAGTCCGTCCGCGTAATGGTTCCCCCTTCGCGAATTCGAAGACAGGATTTCATGACCAGGAAGTAGATAGAGCTCTGTGGAAGCAGGGGAACCTACTGGGAACGTAAAACGAGGCTTCGTGGACTTTTAATGTATGTTTCAACTTTTATTTCTGTAAAAGGGAATGTGAATTCATTCAGGTAGGATTTAAACTGAATATTAATGTAGTGGTTAAAATGTGTCATTTAACTAATATGGTAGAAGTAACATAAAGTTATCATAGTTATTCTATTTTCCTAGGTAGTTTGCCTGAATGTGGATGTGCCAATAATATTGTACTGTACTGCAATATTTATTCTCCTGCTTTTAGATTGTGTTTTAATACTGTAAATGTTTAGATACAAAGGGGTTTTAATGCGGGGATAGTTAGTAAATTAAAAGCACATAATATATCCTGGTATTCCTAGGGAAATTGAAGGTTATTTTTCTGATGTGGTTCTGAATGTTTTGGGAACTGTGCTAGTTAGATATTGTTTATATATTTAAATATAGTATCTGTTAAGCATAGTTAATGCTACTTGTATTCACCAATGCTGCTGTCATCACAATGTTAAATAAATTAGATTAGATAAACAATGTCAAATTTAATGCTTTAAATATAAATTAAACATATAGTGTATTATCTTGAAGTCAATAACATTACTGTTTAATAGGAGTACTGTAATATATCTGTTTAGGTTAGATTTAAATAAGATAATTAGATATTCTAGGGTAATATAACCAAATTATAGAACTAATAATATATGTTAACTATTAGAGAGGTAGAATATTAATTTTGCATGTAAGGAATATCATTTTTGTTAACTAAATAATGTGTTCAAGAGCTGTAGATAGATACCAGTGTTTAGTAGGGAATGTTTTGGTTAGGTTTTGTAGAGTTAGATGTAGTTATTATAGTTTTTTTGCATGTTTTTAGTGTGTTATTTTGTAAGATAAAGAACAGATATTTAGTAATGATGTGTACCAATAGAAGTTTATACAGTGTAAAAAAACCTATGTTTATCCTGGTCCAGGGGAATAGTGGATAGGCATTGGTTAGGGATAGGACGTCAAGATTGCTTCCAGATATTATATACTGTGCTAATACATCTGAATCTAGTATCGTCTTTCAATTTTAAAATATACTTTAAAGTTTTAAAAATCTTAGTATGTGGATAATAGACTCATGGAATGTTAAAGGCTTCCAGAACTTGAAAAAAAGGAAATTATTTTTTCATTTACTCCTCCAGTCAAAAGCATGTTTTATTTTGTTACAAGAAACCCATTTGACTAATGACCAATGGACTGCCCTTAAAAATAAGAAATGGATCAGAGAGGTGATAGCTTTGGAAGGGACAACTAATAGTGCAGGGGTGGTGATTATTATTAAAAGTCAGTACCAAGAGAAAATCCTAGATTTTAAAATGGACAAAGAGGGAAGATGGTGTTATGTGATTCTTGTATCCAAACTTTACGATAAACCGGTGATACTTCTTAACATATATGCCCCATGTACCAATCAACAATTTTTCATAACATCACTTTATTTTATCCTGAATCAATACAATAATTACTATATAATAATAGGAGGTGACTGGAATACATACCAAGACCCTAAATTAGATAAATCAAGCTCCCATAGGTCCTTTAATAACCAAGCAGTGATAGCACTACAGGAATTTAAAACAGATTTTAAATTATATGATCCATTTAAATACAATAAGAATCAAATGAATGCAAATAACTTTACATTTTATTCAAGTTGTCATAAAATGTGGTCCAGGATCGACTTTTTTCTAATTTCAGACGCACTAATGTTTTTTGATCCCTATATATACATACAAGCTCGACATTTGTCGGATCATTCTAGGATCACATTAACTTTCAATAAGGGCACTAGTCATAAGATACGCTTTAGAGGTTATAATTGGACATTAAATCCATATCTATTGCATAAAGAAGATGTAATAAAAGAAGCTCAGGAGTTCTTTAATCAATTACTAGCTAATCTTTCGGAACACTGTCATCCGTCTGACATAGAATGGGCAACTACCAAAACACAAATTAGAGGAATGTTTCTCCAAAAGGCTACTTATTATAAGAAATTACAAGTGAGAGACATACAAGAATTGGAAACTAAAATTAAATTACTGGATCAGGATCTAATTGGGAATTATAGTAAACAAACTGAAACGGAATTATTAAAATGTCAGAAGGACCTTTTTTTACTACAAAACAGTAAATTATCATTTTATGAGCAGAAAATGCTGGCAAAATACGCCAATCACATACAGACCCCTTCAAAAGCACTAGCACGTATTATTAATCAATCGAAAATACCTTCTCAAATCTCTGAAATACACTTTAATAATAAAACATATACCAATACTGAAGATATCATGAAGGCATTTGAACTAATATTTTCACAAATATATGGTGAGCAACAGGAAATAAATATAAATAAGAGTAATAATGATTTTCTGCAGAAAATTATCTTTCCGAAGATTGGTGATGAGCTTCATATGAACTTAGTTAAACCAATTTCTTCAGAGGAGATAACTGATGCAATTAAGAAGTTGAAGCCATATAAAGCTCCGGGACCGGATGGTTTGACCACAGAATTCTATAAAACATTTAGTGGTATATTGGGGAAAATACTTCCACAGGTATTTAACTATATAACTAACAATAAAATTACTGACCCGCACTTTAATGCTTCGAAAACTATTCTTATACCGAAAGAGAATACTGATTTACATAACCTGGATAATTATAGACCTATTTCACTTTTGAATATAGATATGAAAATTATGACATCAATTTTGGCTAATAGATTGAAGAAGGTAATTAGCCTGATAATATCAGATGAACAAGCCGGTTTTATAAATGGCAGACAAACTACAGATAATACGTTATCACTTCATACACTGATTTCTTATGCCACTCACAGGAACTTTAATGCATATGCACTCATAATTGACGCACAAAAAGCTTTTGATAGAGTGAACTTAGAATGTTTGTTTGATATTTTAGCATGTTTTAATATACTGCAAGAATTCATTTTAACTTTAAAAAATCTATATAATAATCCTTATACAAATCTAGTTATAAATAGGAATCTCTCAAAAAGAATTCAAATTAAAAATGGTACCCGCCAAGGATGTCCGTTATCTCCTATATTATTCAATTTATATTTAGAACCATTATTTCTACATATCAAACAAAATATTTATCATAATGCTCCAATAATTTATGGTACGACGATTTCCATGGCTGCTTTTGCGGACGATTTGAATATTTACTGCACAACACCTGTTTCAGATATTAAGAAAATATTAAAAGCTGTGGAAGACTTTGCAAAAATATCTAATTACAAAATAAATTAAAAAAAAACCAAGGTATTTCCATTAAAGACACCTACACCCTTCTCACTTTTACCATTGGTAGGGCAGGTAAAATCCGAAGAAAAAATAAAATATTTAGGGGTTGTTTTTTCAACAGATAATAGAGACTTTTACGTAAATAATGTTAAGTTAATTTGGGAACAGATAGTCTCTGATTTAAAAAGATGGGATAATCTGAAATTACCAATAATGGCAAAGACCTCAATTATTAAAATGAACATACTTCCCAGAATACTATATATCTTTAGAGCTACTCAAGTTCAAATTTCCAGGAAATTCTTCAAACAACTTCATACAGAATTAGCTAGATTTGTATGGGAACCTAGAAAAGTTAGGATATCTTATGACAAACTGATGACTCCGAAAAATAGGGGGGGTTGGAACTACCGAATTTTGAAACATATTATTTAATAATAAATGCTAATAGAATTCTAAGAGTAGTTAACTTTGATAGGATCAATTCAAAATGGGCTCCTAAGTGGTTGATTCTAAATCATAAACATGTTGCTGGTCTGGGTATTAATTGTAAGGCATTACCTTTTTTAAACAAAGATACCCTTAAAATGTACGCTTTGATGGAGCATATCAAAGTATATATAATATCAGTACAAAGTCTGTTTAACTCACTTAATCTTTTACAATATATGATGATTTTTCAACCATTTCACAAAAATCCGAATTTGAAAATTGGTAATCAGTTGATAGACCTTAAGAAATTCCCACTTATAAGTAATTTAACCATACTCGATTTATATCCCTTTCTAGGTATCTCAATACATAACATACTAAGAGAGATGGATCTCCCTAACTCGTATTTAATTATAATAAGACAGTTAAAGGACTTATCAATAAGCTATTTTAGTAATAGGAATTTCAAAATTAAAGAAGAAGATTTAAACATTTGCCTAAACTTATGGCAAACCTTAACACAGGAATGTAAATATATAACAGCGTCATATAGTTTTTGAAAGAGGTGAAATACAATAACCAAATACTTTTATCGAAATACTGGAAGGAGAAATTGTTAACGATTGAAGATAGTAAAATAGTGAGAGCAATTAACTTAACCTTAAAATCAGTGTCCCTTCAAAAGTTATTTACTCAGTTGATGATATTTAATAATGCGTATTATACGTTTCTCACTTTACATAAATTTAACTCAAAAAACTCACCCAAATGCCCATATTGTATAGATCAAATGGCTGACCTTTTACACATGTTCTGGAGTTGTAAATGTATTTTTAAACTCTGGAATTCTTTGAAATTCCAACTACAAAAAATGGGATATCAACAGTCTACACTTTCTTGGGAGTTTATGATTCTGCATATTCCGCCAACTAATTTGGATAGATCTCAAAGGATCATACTCGTAAATATTTTTTTCTTAATGAAGCTGTATATAGCTACAAATTGGTTGAATCCATCCCAGACTTCATGGGAAAATTTCAAGAGTATAGCGATAAAACATATCTTAGCACATAAATTATTAATTAGTGATCATAAGAAAAGTGTAAATAATACAAAAATATGGGAGCAAATCTTTAACATTGTCTTAGCTTAAGGTTCCATTCCACTTTTCTCCGGGAAGTACAGACTAACTATGGAGTTGTCTATAGATAAGTCTTATACTGATACTAGATTTTTATTCTTTTTTTTCTGTAATATCTATTTAGAAGTGTATAGTTATGTATAATGACTCTATGTAACTGTTGGAAGCATTCATGTATATATTGTAAATAGGTTGTAGTATTGTATTAACATTTAGAAAAAAAAAAAGAAAAATAAAGAATTATTATTGAAAAAAAAAATATTCCTCTAATAGACTTAAGAAGTTAGTAGAACAACAGGTTTTGCATCAACATGCACCTTTTGAATAATGAGAACTATGGTGAGAAATGATTTTAACAGCACTTATGGTCTCCTTAACAGCCTGTTTTTGAAGAACCCCTAAGAGGTTTTAAGATCAGGAGTTATACTAGTGAAACATTTTACAAGCTTAGTTTTTTTTTGTGATTTCACACTATAATTTTGTCTCTTCATGTACTACAGAGAGTTTAACTGCTGCTCATTGGTGTAAATACCAGTATTCAACAACACTTATGCTTCACTAATAAAATCACTTGTGCACTACTTTCATGCTCCTGCAACACCTCATGTGATAAGTGAACTATGTCACTGGCCTGTGTCACCCTTTTATTTAGTCATTTGCCATTTGTTAGGAATCTAACCTTGACCTGCAGCATAAAGCTTGTCAGGAGCTTTTAGCCTTAACCTCAGTACATTTTCATGTGCATATAGTCTGTGAATCAGATTGAGCTTCACAGACCAGTTAATGCTTGGCAGTATAGCACAGAGGGTTAAAGCCATACAGTGGTAATGCTGTTCTTCCATAATCCTGGGTTAGAATCTCTCACACTCCACCCATACATAGTGACACTTGGAGCATGTCTCATAAGGAGACCAAGATATAGGTTTGCAGAGTGGGATTATCCAATTTAAAAAAAAAAAATGAATGAATGAATGTGCTCTGTACTCTAGAAAAAAAAACATTGTTCAGAAAGCAAGATATATTATGGAGAACTTAGCACAGCAGTAAACTAAGATATTTGTGGAATGTTTGGTGGCTTTTAACTAGCGCTAAGTAATGTAAATAGTTTGTGAATTGTAATCATGTGGTCTCCCAAGGACCACTTTACAGACCACCCACACACCTAAAGGAGGAGACGTGAGTGCCCACTTAGGCATCATTGTATGTTTTAAAATAAACTCATGAAGTGTTCCAGTGTGTGCTTTTGTCTTTCTTTTTAATTTTATGTTTGCATTGGCCTGGGGATAGAAGCAGATCTTTACTAACTTTCATAAATATTTAATACTATGTACAAACAAATGTTGGGGATATGGTAGCACTTGAAAGGTCAGGGATTTACTGTACAGTATACCTACATAGCTTGTATTTTAATTTCAAAGAGCTATTTTTCATGTAAAAAGTGTGTTTCTTTTTTGTGCATATACTCAGCTAATATCATTCCATATTTCAAGACTTAGATATGGCTTTACCACATTACCATTTAGTAGAATAGTGTTGTGTGTGATAGTAAATTTGGTTCGGTAGCTCTCAACCTATGATGTCGTCTTAGCACCATTTTTCAAAGGTTCTTTCTTATGTTGCCATATTTTTATATTTAAACTAGGTCTTGTGTGTTTTAGTGTAATAGTGCAATAGTACTTTATTACCACAATTGTAAATGCTGGTTATTTTCACAGCTGTATATATATTGTGTGTGTATGTGTGTGTGTGTGTGTGTGTATATATATATATATATATATATATATATATATATATATATATATATATATAAGTTGATATGATAGTTTCTTTATGTGGTTGCTACTTATATGTACTCTGAAGTGATACACTTTTTGGAGATTTTCTCCACAGGTTTCTGCTGAAAAGTAGTTTTGCATGGTCTAGAGGGAATTTCTTGGTAAGTATATAAATAAATAAGTTATTATTTATTTATTATTATTTATTTTACATTTGTTGACTGGGATAGTCCGACTGGATACATGTCCATTTTCAGCGGAGGCCCGGGAAGAAAAGCTCCAAGGGAGAACATACAGTTAAAATCACAAAATAATTACAAGTTACACACAGTTTACAGGCTCCAGTTGGGCAAGCAGGTAATATAATCATACATTTTTAAAACAGTGTTGACAAACTGACTAGGTAATGTAACTTGATTACAGACTATAGAGGAGGAAGTCAGTAGGTAAATAAATGTTTCTGGCATTGTGAGCTTTGCATAGGAACAACAGATTAAACTAATTTTTCCTCTGCTTCTTGTTGGCAGGGGGTAAGAGTATGGATTGATATCAGTTATTTGTGTAGGCAGTGTACATATACCTAATGTGGGTGAGACATTGCATCTAAATAACAAGTTTAGTTGGGGCAGTTGTTAATGGTTAACCATGGTGAATAGGGTATATTTCTATTCTTATGTAAGCATAGCCCTCATCAACGGTATAAGCAATCTGTACTTTATCCTTATATCATTTATTAGGGAAGAGGGCACGTTGTCATGCGAATGAATCCCACTAACTGAACATGCCATTTGTTGATTACTGACAGTGACTGAGGGTGCAGATCTTCGAGCAGTACCTTTCTGTGCAAGCATGGAACAGACTCTGAAAACACGGTGTCATGGAACAACTTGTATTATATAGTGCCAGGCATTTCCTTTTCATCAGGAGTGTGCAATTTCAGAATTATATAGGAGGTGGGGAAGGGAGCATGGAACATAAATGCTTACCTTGGTGTTTTTGTTGTCATGTGTTGCAGGCAGTCTTTGTGGCTATTCCATAAGGGAAGATTGTGATGTGTGAAGTGACTCTGTGGTCAGACAATTAGTGTGACATTTGATGTGTGTGGTCATTCAGTAACAGGGCTGTAATTTATATGGAATTAGTGTAGATTCCCTTGGTAATATAGCTTGAATTTATTTATAAGGGGGGATGATGTCCCCCCAACCTTCTTCTGGATATTAAAGGGGAACATAGCTCCCCCTACAAAGAGTATTGCAAGAAAGTCATTTTACATTTTACAGATTTAAATTATGACTTCTACACTCTAAGAAAATGAGTAAACAGTTTTAAATTAAATTACAACTATTGCAGAATCATTTTTATATGTGACATAAACCAGATATCACACTATCGCTGTCATAGACAGTTATTCAGTGAGCATCACTCATATTTGTAGATTAATTTTTAAGGTAATGTTGCAGCATGGCCCAGACTTCGTTACAATTGCCTTGCTTTGTATTAAATAATTAGGAGCCTAATATGTTAATATTTTAATATATAATACTACTCCCTCCTACAACAGATGCTTCCACTACGAGTGGATGAATGCAAATTCTGTAAGTCTCAAATCCCTGAATCTAAACCTACTGAAAAGAACTGCATGAAAACACTATATTTATTTATTTATTTCTGCTGGGGGCAACCCTCCTTCATGCCCCAATTAGTGGAGGTGCTGCCCCTGCCCCCTAAACAATATAATATAATTTCCATAGTCAGACTATAAAAGGATAAAGGGGCAGAGGTCAGATTCATTAATGCATACACTTAGTGTATACCATTCTGAGTGAATAGACAACACAAGCATAACTCCCACCTTCTTCCTCCTAATTTTAGTTTTCCTACTGATTTTCTTGCAACCTTACATATCAAGCGGGTTCATAAGGGTTACCACAATGTGCAGACTATATCTGCACTTAGTCTAATCTTTCTGAGTGAATAGGCAGCACAAAAAATGTGGTAGGGATGTTCTTGAATACAGATCATGTACACTTAATGTACCCTTACTGTAGATATTTCATGAATCCTGCCCTACTGCCTGCACAATTCCCAACAATGCTTTTCAATGGAAATGCTGGTATTGTCGGAGAAACAAGTTTCAGAGAATTGAGGTTCAAGGAATTAGTGTTCATCGAGCAGTGGAATGATGACCACTGACTTTTGACTCTTTGATATTTCTGTATGTATTACTTAGGTATGTAATTCTATCATTTAGGCATTTTACTTTTGTATAAGAGTAAATTATTTTATATTTATCATTTATTTTGTAGTCCTAGATTCTGTTTTTTTCTTTAAACTGTATAATGAACAGTTTTGCATTTATTGCAATTTATAATTGCAGTTGTAAGGATTATCTGTGTCCATGTGTAAAATTATGAATAGCTATACATATTGTGAAAATGTTGCCTGCTTGTCCTGAGGTATAATATTACTTCACAGGCTTACATTTTTTTTTAGAAATTATCAAAAAAACTTTGTCATTACAAACACATCTTGCTTCTTTAATCCAGAACTTAATTTAAAATTAAAAGCTGGGTTCACTAAAATGAAAATGAAACATAAAATATTTTTACAAATATTCATATTTTTAGTAATGGCTTCCTTTGTTATCCTCTTCCACAGTTTGAGTTGTTTCCTTCTCTCATACTCTGAATTTATTTGTCTGTCACACTCAAAGTACAGCATCTATTCTTTGAGCTAAGGGACTTAATATATTTACCATTTACTAACATCACTGACCTTCCATTTTAGTTAACTTTTATCAGTTTAAGAAGTTTCTTTAAGATCCTTATCAAAGCCTTATGTTTTTCACAAGAATTGACAGTGTTGTTTATGAATTCTACTGGAACACTCCTGATATGCTCATATTCTCACTTCTTTTTTTTTCCCAACAAACATCTTTATTAAATTAGGCCAGGCAAACAGGTTGTTATAAAACATATTAGGGTACTCCCATCATATGGGATACTGCTATGGAAATTAGCAAACAGTAATGTATTGTGTAGCCATATTGGGCTGGACAGGCAATATATATATATATATATATATATATATATATATATATGTATATTTATATGGGTCTACTTTGACCCATCGAAATAACACTTCAGCAAAACTCCGTTTTGCTAGTCCGGTGTCATGAAAGTGCATTTCTCCGGAAATGCAGTTTCACGAAACTACAGACCACCAAAACATTAAACAACAACAACAACAAAAAAAAAAAACAAATACACTACAGTAAATTATGCAGGGGAGCAAGTCCCCCCTGCACCCCCCATGTGGGGCCCCCCCCGTTACTAATATATAACAACTCCGAGATCGCACTACAGTGGGGAAAAGAGAAAATTCCCTTAGTCCCACTGCACTGCAATCTCCAACAAGAATCTCGGTGAACTGTAGTTTTGTGAAAGTGTATTTCCAGAGAAATGCACTTTCGTGAAACCTAACTCGGGAAACTGAGTTTTGTTGAAGTGTTATTTCGATGGGTCAAAGTAGACCCATATATATATATATATATATATATATATATATATGTAAACATATATATGAATGTGTTTTAAAATATATTGAACATTTACAAGTGTGAACTTGCAAAGAGAGGAGATCACTTTAGAGTGAATCTAAAGTGATTAAAAATATGAAAAACTAAAATATTGTTTTGCAGAGGGATAAGCTTCCCTGCACTCCTCCCCTTCCCACAACTGTATATACGAATGACAAGATCACACAGCTGTAGGGTAAGGGCAAGTTTCCCTACCCTGCTGCAGCACTATCCCATACAAAAAGCTGCCACTGAAAACTCCATTTGAAAGAATGTTCTCTAATACACGCATTCACTTTTTATTTTTGCAGCAGTAAAAAGTGCTTTCTCATATGAGTGTTCACTCATTTAAATTGTAACCATATATGTGTATGTATGTGTGTGTATGTGTGTGTGTGTGTGTGTGTGTGTGTGTGTGTGTGTGTGTGTCTTTATGTGTATTCTAGACAGATTCCTTTGACAATAGGTCTATGACAGTTGAAATGTGATGTGCCTCATGACAGAAGTGTAGGTGTACTTTCTATACTGTCCCCCTTCCATCACATTATTATGACAGGGTTCAGCTCCTTTGGTCCATACTGTCCCCTCTCCATCACATCATTATGTCAGGGTTCAGCTCCATTGGTCCATACTGTTCCCTCTCCATCACATCATTATGTCAGGGTTCAGCTCCATTGGTCCATACTGTTCCCTCTCCATCACATCATTATGTCAGGGTTCAGCTCCATTGGTCCATACTGTTCCCTCTCCATCACATCATTATGTCAGGGTTCAGCTCCACTGGTCCATACTGTCCCCTCTCCATCACATCATTATGTCAGGGTTCAGCTCCATTGGTCCATACTGTCCCCTCTCCGTCACATCATTATGTCAGGGTTCAGCTCCATTGGTTCAGCATCCGTGGCCATTTTCTGTTCTCCTCCTGGGTTTTTACTGTAAGTGGAAGAAGGACAACACTTTTTTATCAAATTATTCCCTGCCTCATGTTTGCTTATCAGTCTTTGGTGCAAAATATCTGTAAATTTAAGGAAAATCGATTCTTAGTTTTATGTAGCACTTGTCCTTTTGCCCATGCTCTGTACTGAGATCTTGATACTTCTTAGTAAGTAAAAGCTTTACAGTAGGGTGGTCTTTTATGCACCCCCCCCCAAACAAACATACTACATTTAGATTGTTTTTGTAATCAAGCAGGTTCTCACTTACCACCTCACCAGAAACTAGTTGGCATACCGGCATATAATTTATAATGCAGCCAAAATAGTATCAGGCAAATTAACATATTTATTTATTACATCTGCAGATCTGGGAAGTCTCATGAACAAATACTTGGGGGGGGGGGCATAAACTGATAAAACAATTCAGTTTACGAAGCAAACAGTAAATGACAAGACATTAGGTCCTACAAATACTTAAAGGGAAATGATGCAGTGAACTTCTACAAAACTAACTAACCAGATTAAATAATGCAGTAAATAGGAAAAACCAGAGAAAGCCATTTTACATAATTTATAGATTTCATAGCACAATATTTCAATTTGTTTCCAATTTTATTACAGTGAGTGTATCAGATGATAACTATGTAGGCTGAAACATCAGTCATCATAAGTTAACATA
Source organism: Protopterus annectens (assembly GCF_019279795.1). Classification (NCBI taxonomy): domain Eukaryota; kingdom Metazoa; phylum Chordata; order Ceratodontiformes; family Protopteridae; genus Protopterus; species Protopterus annectens. The sequence continues at coordinate 82,074,715 of NC_056733.1, read as the reverse complement.
ACTCACAGCCAAGTTAAAAGTTTACTGTTGTGATGTAAACAATACTGATAGTAAACAAGAAACTGAGGATGAAAAATAATAGTCTGTATTACTGAATACCAAAAATGCTTGGAAAGGTCACACCATCTAGGTAATGCCACAACAGTGGGACTAATTCAGCTGTAGGTATTTTTTTTCCAGTAAAGGCATTCTGTTTAGAAGTGCACCTAAAGATATGCTGGCATTTATTTCAGAGTTTACCACAAGCAACAAGGAGCCCTGAAGTACTAAATCTGCATTTTGTTTTTGAAATATCCATTAATCTTCCTATAGATGACCAGAGTTCATCAGGGGCTGCTTCCAACTACAGGTATGGTTAAGGAAGGGCATCACTATAGTAGTTCAAGGCTAAAAAAATAGCTGAATTATAGACTGATAGTAACTAACTAGCCACTGAACTTGGACACAGTGATAAGACAGTATTGCATACTACTATGGTGACTAGCAAAACCTAGCCATTTTGTTAAATGCTTGTTACAGTTTGTGTTGCAGGGGAACAGAAAATCAACTGACTACAACAGGGAAGATAGGAAAACGATTAGTTTGCTGTCACCTGCCTGGCACTTTTCATGAAGGCTGTCTTTTTTGGTTGGACTTACTGATAATTTTTACAACGAGATCACATCATAAAGTGGCTGTCAGCAAAGCGACCAAACGGCTTTGTAGGTGTTAACTCTTCATTAAGGGTTGAATCTGTAGAGTTCTTCATTAAGGATTGAATCCCTAGTAGGAATACTAAGTTTTTGATTGAATGACGTTATGGTGGCCATGTTTTGGGTAGTTATGGCATCAGCTGTCAGAAATTAGTACTTGGTTTAGGTGCAAATATGATTGATTCTGTTGTATAAGCATTTGTGTATTGGCCTACTGAGTTAGCCACATTTGTAATGAAAGGAAATATGTTTGTAGCTTGGAGTTAATAAATTCCTGTGAATGGTTAGAAAAGAAACAATTGTAGAGTCAACAGCATAATGAATTAGATTAGTTACAGAGTGACTGGCTATGTGATTCACATAACCAGTGAATAGACGTGGTCCCAGCACTGATCCTTGTAGCATTTAACATAAACAGAAAGAAAAGCTGGAATTTCTCTATTTCTCCATTTCATATTACAAACTATGCTAGACTGCGAGCCATTTGGTGGCACTGAATCTCCAAAAACTAGAATGACAGTGCCAAAATATTTGGTGAAATTTCAGAAGATATGTTTGCCATCATCTACATGGCAATGGTAAGCAAACTAATGAACTACCAGCTATGAACACATTGTCCCTGATGATTATTAAAATTATTTTTTCCTTAAAAAAAAGCATGTTTACCTTTGGTGTAGTGGGGGATCTGTGACCTCACACTACTTAACTTACATAATCATGCTGCAGGTGGTACACCCTCAGGGAAAGGGGCATTATTTTGCTAATTATCTGCTGAAATGAATTTGCATATATTCCACCAAAACAAAGGGAATACTGTCAGTGATGCGGAAAAGCCTAAAGCCCTGTTTGCTCTTGGAAATGATATTTGAATTAGTTAGCTGTTGCTGGAGCTGTTGGTTTTCACATTTTTATTAATACTTTTGAAAGTAGACAGAGTAGGGCAGTTGTTTGGAAGCCTCAAGCTGGAGTACAATGAGAGCTTTTTGTCCAAATGGATTGCTTGTAGGTCCACTGAGTCCTGATACAGTTATTATTACCATAGCTAGGTAAACTGGCACCCTGGGCAGTCCCCCAGACTGGCACCCCTTCAACCTGAAGTTGTGGACCTCAAAAAAAAGGTCTTCAAAGGTGAAGACCAATGGACTTGGAACTGCAGCAAATAGTACATGTGAGCTCCTTGCTGCAGTCACTAACATGCTAAACTACTAAATGCATTAATTTAAGGAGATGATATGTCACTCGTGGCTTCTTAAATGAATCCCAGTACTTCAAGCACTCTTGCCCAGTTGGCAACTGAAAATTGTGCCCTCAGCAGCTTGTGTCTGAGGCAGCTGCACCCTTTGCCTTGCCCTAGTTATGGCTCAGTTTATTATTATTATTATTATTATTATTATTACTATTATTATTATTATGTTGATGATGATGTATATTTTTTATTTCTCATAAGATTTTATTATCTTTTCTACTTGAAATATATTCTGGTTACTTGAATACATTACATTTGCCTGCCTTCTCACCACCTCTCTCTTGTGGATTATACCTGCATTTATACTTCTGTCATTGTTTTTAATTTATTGGTTGTGTGTGCAGTTAAGTTGTCTATCTCAGGCTTAACAAAATCTCTATTTATAAATGCTTTAGTTAGCTCTGAGTAGATGTTTAAACATAAAGCAATAATGTTTCTTTAGCTGTACAGGACTGCAGCCAGGAATTTTCACATCAGCATTACACTATTGTCACATGGTGGGCTTGACCTGGCTGTTCACAGGTTCATAGGTGTGTACTAGGCTAATGGCCCAGGAGCCTTTGCAAGCCTAGCCCATAGAAGTGCCCTGGCATTGTGCCGCCCGACGTTAGTTCCCAGTGTCTCTATTAAGTAGAGCCACTGGAATGATCCTGCTGGTGAACTTTCTATTTCCCATCCACTCATCAAGATTTCTCTTAAAAAGGGACAGTGAGGTACTCTGCTTGACATGTATGGGAAGTCTATTCCAGAGCATGGGCAGTCTCTGGCTTATGAACCCGTCCCACTAGCATGCTCTGTTAACTGTTGTAATGAGGTTGGGGTCTCTGGAGTGTGTGGTGTGGAGGGACTGGGATTTCTTTAGATGTAGAATTTCTAACAGAGCTGGGTCAGACATGGCTTTGTAAGTCAAGCAGAGATCGCCTCTTAGTAGAAGACATGAGACAGAGAATAGCTGGAGTTTTTTGAGTTTGTCCATGTAGGACATGTGGTTAAGGCCTAGGATCCTCTTCGTGAGGTACATTTGTGGGATTTCCAGCTGTTGCATGTGTCTAGTGAGGTACATGCCAAATGGGGCATTATACTCAATGATTGGCCTAATGAGGGAAGAGTAGAGAGAGATGATGACCTCTTTCTCCCTGGATGCAAAACCCTTGGTAATGAGATATGCCACATACATAGAAGGACTTTCTGACCACAGTAGCAATGTGGTGGTCAAAGGAGAGGTTGCTATAAGCCTGTGTCCCCAGATCTCTTATAACACCTTCAGTGTTCAGTGGGCTCCCATTGATGTGGTAATTAGTGGGAACTGAGTTTTTCTCAAAGGGGATGATGATGCATTTTTTGGCATTAAGTTTAAGGCCATGGTTTTGACACCAGTCATTGGTCTCAGTGAGGCCTTTCTGTAGGATGTCTGCATCACTTGGGGAGTTAATAATAGCTCCCATCTTACAGTCATCCACAAACTTGATCAGCCAGAGTTCATCTGTTTTGGCCTGGACTTCTGAGAAGTAGATGCCAAACAGGTGAGGACCCAGGACTGATCCCTGTTGGATTCCACTCGTGACTGGTCAGCAGTCCGACTTGGGGTCTGCTACTTTCACACTGTGGGTTCTGTCTGTGAGCCAGTTTGCAACCCACCTAGTAATATTTGGGTCATACCTTCAGAGCTCCACTTTGGATTTCTGAAAAGGTGGAAACTATAAATGAAAATAATTGCATACTTACTCTTTAAGTGTGTAGAGCTTAAGAAAACAGTGTTGTCTAAAGATGGCCTTTCAGCTTTGATGAAGTCTGCACAATGCATAGAAAACCACAATACCACAAGTCATGTCATACAGTAGTCATTCTGAGAGTTGTTTTGGAAAACTGATGCTTTAAAGATGCTATGGGAGAAGCACTGTATTAGCTGAGAGATTTCATAGAGCAGGTACCACAGGAAGCAAACAAACCACTACAGGATTAAGTGTTGCAAACAAATAGCAGAGGAGCCTTCAGGTTTTGTAAACTGCATCACTGGGGTCCTTTTTAATTTCCAGTTATTTTGTCTCATGTAGAACATTCTCAATGTGTAGCTCACAATATCAGTTAACAGTGTCCTGCACACTTCTTATATGCTAGGAAGAAATGTTTCAGTATAGCTTGCATATACACACAGACTGGTATGTACCTGGGAATGCAACATTCTTGTTTATCAGTAAAGTTCCAATCTTGTTAGAAAGTTTTGGCTTGGGAACAACAGTTAACAACAGAAGTGCTTGGTTTCCATTTAGTCAGTACAAAATGTGTAGCTATTTATGTGGGACACTTTTCAGTATTGCATTTAAGAAAAGTTTACATGTACCAAAACTCATGGGAATATTACATAAATGATTAGAATAAAGCCATTGTAAGGGAATGCAAAAAAGGTACGGCATTTTCATAATGCCCCTATGACATTCAGAATGGGGAGTTGATATGTCTGTAATGAAGTTAAAGATGTGTGAATGCCCAATGACTACTTTTAAGTCTGAAGTTTTAAGGCAGCTAAGGATTCATGAGAAATGTGCAAGAGCAGATTGATTCAAATTGACTGGGACCATATAAAAATGTTAGTAACATTTTACCTTTACACAAACTCCTCCTACTTGATGTATGTATGTTAGTAACATTTTACCTTTACACATACTCATCCTACCTGATGTATGTATATTAGTAACATTTTACTTTTAAAATACTCATACCTGATGTATGTATATTAGTAACATTTTACCTTTATACATACTTCTCCTACCTGATGTATGTATGTTAATAACATTTTACCTTTACACATACTCCTCCTACTTGATGTATGTATGCTAGTATGTTTACACAAACTCCTCCTACTTGATGTATGTATGTTAGTAACATTTTACCTTTATACATACTTCTCCTACCTGATGTATGTATGTTAATAACATTTTACCTTTACACATACTCCTCCTACTTGATGTATGTATGCTAGTATGTTTACACAAACTCCTCCTACTTGATGTATGTATGTTAGTAACATTTTACCTTTACACATACTCATCCTACCTGATGTATGTATATTAGTAACATTTTACTTTTAAAATACTCATACCTGATGTATGTATATTAGTAACATTTTACCTTTATACATACTTCTCCTACCTGATGTATGTATGTTAATAACATTTTACCTTTACACATACTCCTCTTACTTGATGTGTGTATGTTAGTACCATTTTACTTTTACACATACTCCTCCTACCTGATGTATGTATGTTAGTAACATTTTACCTTTACACATACTCCTTCTATTTGATGCATGTATGTTAGTAACATTTTACCTTTATGCATACTCCTTCTACCGGATGTATGTATGTATGTTAGCAACATTTTACCTTTACACATACTCCTCCTACCTGATGTATGTATGTTAGTAACATTTTACCTTTACACATACACCTCCTACCTGATGTATGCATGTTAGTAACATTTTACCTTTACACATACTCCTCCTACCTGATGCATGTATGTTAGTAACATTTTACTTTTAACCATACTCCTCCTACTTGATGTATTTATGTTAGTAACATACTTTTACACATACTCCTCCTACATGATGTATGTATGTTAGTAACATTTTACCTTTACACATACTCCTCCTACTTGATGTATGTATGTAACATTTTACCTTTACACATACTCATCCTACCTGATGTATGTATATTAGTAACATTTTCCTTTACACATACTCCTCTTGCCTGATGTATGCATGTTAGTAACATTTTACCTTTACACATACTTCTCCTACCTGATTTATGCATGTTAGGAATATTTTACCTTTGCACATACTCTTCCTAACTGATGTATGTATGTATGTTAGTAACATTTTACATTTACACATACCCCTCCTACCTGATGTATGTATGTTAGTAACATTTTACTTTTACACATACTCCTCCTACTTGATGTATTTATGTTAGTCACATTTTACTTTTACACAAACTTCTCCTACCTGATTTATGTATGTTAGTAATATTTTACCTTTACACATACTCCTCCTACTTGATGTGTGTATGTTAGTACCATTTTACTTTTACACATACTCCTCCTACCTGATGTATGTATGTTAGTAACATTTTACCTTTACACATACTCCTTCTACTTGATGCATGTATGTTAGTAACATTTTACCTTTATGCATACTCCTCCTACCGGATGTATGTATGTATGTTAGCAACATTTTACCTTTACACATACTCCTCCTACCTGATGTATGTATGTTAGTAACATTTTACCTTTACACATACACCTCCTACCTGATGCATGTATGTTAGTAACATTTTACTTTTAACCATACTCCTCCTACTTGATGTATTTATGTTAGTAACATACTTTTACACATACTCCTCCTACCTGATGTATGTATGTTAGTAACATTTTACCTTTACACATACTTCTCCTACCTGATTTATGCATGTTAGGAATTTTTTACCTTTGCACATACTCTTCCTACCTGATGTATGTATGTATGTTAGTAACATTTTACATTTACACATACCCCTCCTACCTGATGTATGTATGTTAGTAACATTTTACTTTTACACATACTCCTCCTACTTGATGTATTTATGTTAGTCACATTTTACTTTTACACATACTTCTCCTACCTGATTTATGTACGTTAGTAATATTTTACCTTTACACATACTCCTCCTACTTGATGTATGTATGTATGTATGTATGTATGTTAGTAACAGTTTACCTTTATACATACTCCTCCTACTTGATGTATGTATGTTAGTAACATTTTACCTTTACACATACTCCTCCTACCTGATGTATGTCTGTTAGTAACATTTTACCTTTACACATACTCCTGCTACCCGATGTATGTATGTTAATAACATTTTACTTTACACATACTCCTCCTACTTGATGTACGTATGTTAGTAACATTTTACCTTTACACATACTCCTCCTACCTGATGCATGTATATTAGTAACATTTTACCTTTATGCGTACTCCTTCTACCTGATGTATGTATGTTAGTAACATTTTACCTTTACACATGCTCCTCCTACTTGATGTATGTATGTTAGCAACATTTTACTTTTACACATACTCCTCCTAACTGATGTATGTATGTTAGTAACATTTTACCTTTATACATACTCCTCCTACTTGATGCATGTATGTTAGTAGCATTTTACTTTTACACATACTCATCCTACCTGATGTATGTTTGTTAGTAACATTTTACCTTTACACATACTCCTCCTACTTGATGTATGTATGTTAGTAACATTTTACCTTTATACATACTCCTCTTACTTGATGTATGTATGTTAGTAACATTTTACTTTTACACATACTCCTCTTACCTGATGTATGTATGTTAAAAACATTTTACCTTTACACATACTCCTCCTACCTGATGTATGCAAGTTAATAACATTTTACCTTTACACATACTCCTCCTACCTGATGTATGTATGTTAGTAACATTTTGCCTTTACACATACTCATCCTATCTGATATATTTATGTTTTGTAATATTTTACCATTACACATACTCCTCCTACTTCATGTATGTATGTTAGCAACATTTTACCTTTACACATACTCCTCCTACTTGATGTATGTAAGTAACATTTTACCTTTACACATACTCCTTCTTCCTAATGTATGTATGTTAGTAACATTTTACCTTTATACATACTCCTTCTACCTGATCTATGTATGTTAGTAACATTTTACCTTTACACATACTCCTCCTACTTGATGTATGCATGTAACATTTTACCTTTACACATACTCCTCCTACCTGATGTATGTATGTTAGTAATATTTTACAATTACACATACTGCTCCTACCTGATGTATGTATGTTAGTAACATATTATCTTTACACATACTCTTGCTACCCGATGTATGTATGTTAATAACATTTTACTTTACACATACTCCTCCTACTTGAACTATGTATGTTAGTAACATTTTACTTTTACACATACTCCTCCTACCTGATGTATGTTAGTAACATTTTACCTTTACACATACTCCTCCTACCTGACGTATGTATGTTAGTAACATTTTACCTTTACACATACTCTTCCTACTTGATGTATGTATGTTAGTAACATTTTACCTTTATACATACTCCTCCTACTTGATGTATGTATGTTAGTAACATTTTACTTTTATACATACTCCTCCTACTTGTTGTATGTATGTTAGTAACATTTTACCTTTATAGATACTCCTCCTACCTGATATATGTCTGTTAGTAACATTTTATCTTTACACATACTCATGCTACCTGATGTATGTATGTTAATAACATTTTACTTTACACATACTCCTCCTACTTGATCAATGTATGTTAGTAACGTTTTACCTTTACACATACTCCTCCTACCTGATGTATGTATGTTAGTAACGTTTTACCTTTACACATACTCCTCCTACCTGATGTTTGCCTGTTAGTAACATTTTATCTTTACACATACTCCTGCTACCCAATGTATGTATGTTAGTAACATTTTACCTTTACACATATTCCTCCTACCTGATGTATGTATGTTAGTAACATTTTACCTTTACACATACTCCTCCTACTTGATGTATGTATGTTAGTAACATTTTCCTTTTACACTTACTCCTCCTACTTGTTGTATGCATGTTAGTAACATTTTACCTTTATACATACTCCTCCTACTTGATGTATGTATGTTAATAACATTTTACTTTTACACATACTCCTCCAACCTGATGTATGTATGTATGTTAATAACATTTTACCTTTACACATACTCCTTTTACTTGCATGTATGTTAGTAACATTTTACCTTTATATACATACTCCTTCTACCTGATCTATGTATGTTAGTCAAATTTTACCTTTATACATACTCTTCCTACTTGATGTATGTATGTTAGTAACATTTTACTTTTATAGATACTCCTCCTACTTGATGCATGTATGTTAGTAACATTTTACCTTTATACATACTCCTCCTACTTGATGTTTGTATGTTAGTAACATTTTACTTTTACACATACTCCTACCTGATGTATGTATGTTAGTAATACTTTACCTTTACACATACTTCTCCTACTTGATGTATGTATGTTAGTAACATTTTACCTTTACACATACTCTTCCTACTTGATGTATGTATGTTAATAAAATTTTACTTTTCCACATACTCCTCCTACTTGATGTATGTATGCTAGTATGTTTACACATACTCCTCCTACTTGTATGTATGTTAGTAACATTTTACTTTTACACATACTCCTCCTACCTGATGTATTTCTGTTAGTAACATTTTACCTTTACGCATACTCCTGTTACCCGATGTATGTATGTTAATAACATTTTACTTTACACATACTCCTCCTACTTTATATATGTATGTTAGTAACATTTTACCTTTACACATACTCCTCCTACCTGATGTATGTATATTAGTAACATTTTACCTTTGCACGTACTCCTCCTACCTGATGTATGTATGTTAGTAACATTTTACCTTTACACATGCTCCTCCTACTTGATGTATGTATGTTAGCAACATTTTACTTTTACACATACTCCTCCTACCTGATGTATGTATATTAATAACATTTTACCTTTACACATACTCCTCCTACCTGATGTATGCAAGTTAATAACATTTTACCTTTACACATACTCCTCCTACTTGATGTATGTATGTTAGTAGCATTTTACTTTTACACATACTCCTACCTGATGTATGTATGTTAGTAACAGTTTACCTTTACACATACTCCTCCTACCTGATATATTTATATTTTGTAATATTTTACCATTACACATATTCCTCCTACTTCATGTATGTATGTTAGCAACATTTTACCTTTACACATACTCCTCCTACTTGATGTATGTATGTAACATTTTACCTTTACACATACTCCTACTTCCTGATGTATGTATGTTAGTAACATTTTACCTTTATACATACTCCTTCTACCTGATCTATGTATGCTAGTAACATTTTACCTTTACACATACTCCTCCTACTTGATGTATGTATGTAACATTTTACCTTTACACATACTCCTCCTACCTGATGTATGTATGTTAGTAATATTTTACCTTTATACATACTCCTCCTACTTGATGTATGTATGTTAGTAGCATTTTACTTTTACACATACTCATCCTACCTGATGTATGTTTGTTAGTAACATTTTACCTTTACACATACTCCTCCTACTTGATGTATGTATGTTAGTAACATTTTACCTTTATACATACTCCTCTTACTTGATGTATGTATGTTAGTAACATTTTACTTTTACACATACTCCTCTTACCTGATGTATGTATGTTAATAACATTTTACCTTTACACATACTCCTCCTACCTGATGTATGCAAGTTAATAACATTTTACCTTTACACATACTCCTCCTACCTGATGTATGTATGTTAGTAACATTTTACCTTTACACATACTCCTCCTATCTGATATATTTATGTTTTGTAATATTTTACCATTACAGATACTCCTCCTACTTCATGTATGTATGTTAGCAACATTTTACCTTTACACATACTCCTCCTACTTGATGTATGTAAGTAACATTTTACCTTTACACATACTCCTTCTTCCTGATGTATGTATGTTAGTAACATTTTACCTTTATACATACTCCTTCTACCTGATCTATGTATTTTAGTAACATTTTACCTTTACACATACTCCTCCTACTTGATGTATGCATGTAACATTTTACCTTTACACATACTCCTCCTACCTGATGTATGTATGTTAGTAATATTTTACCTTTACACATACTGCTCCTACCTGATGTATGTATGTTAGTAACATATTATCTTTACACATACTCTTGCTACCCGATGTATGTATGTTAATAACATTTTACTTTACACATACTCCTCCTACTTGATCTATGTATGTTAGTAACGTTTTACTTTTACACATACTCCTCCTACCTGATGTATGTTAGTAACATTTTACCTTTCCACATACTCCTCCTACCTGACGTATGTATGTTAGTAACATTTTACCTTTACACATACTCTTTCTACTTGATGTATGTATGTTAGTAACATTTTACCTTTATACATACTCCTCCTACTTGATGTATGTATGTTAGTAACATTTTACTTTTATACATACTCCTCCTACTTGTTGTATGTATGTTAGTAACGTTTTACCTTTACATATACTCCTCCTACCTGATGTTTGCCTGTTAGTAACATTTTATCTTTACACATACTCCTGCTACCCGATGTATGTATGTTAATAACATTTTACTTTACACATACTCCTCCTACTTGATCTATGTATGTTAGTAATGTTTTAACTTTACACATACTCCTCCTACCTGATGTATGTATGTTAGTAACATTTTACTTTTACACATACTCTTCCTACTTGTTGTATGCATGTTAGTAACATTTTACCTTTATACATACTCCTCCTACTTGATGTATGTATGTTAATAACATTTTACTTTTACACATACTCCTCCAACCTGATGTATGTATGTATGTTAATAACATTTTACCTTTACACATACTCCTTTTACTTGTATGTATGTTAGTAACATTTTACCTTTATATACATATTCCTTCTACCTGATCTGTGTATGTTAGTCAAATTTTACCTTTATACATACTCTTCCTACTTGATGTATGTATGTTAGTAACATTTTACTTTTATAGATACTCCTCCTACTTGATGCATGTATGTTAGTAACATTTTACCTTTATACATACTCCTCCTACTTGATGTTTGTATGTTAGTAACATTTTACTTTTACACATACTCCTACCTGATGTATGTATGTTAGTAATAGTTTACCTTTACACATACTTCTCCTACTTGATGTATGTATGTATGTTAGTAACATTTTACCTTTACACATACTCTTCCTACTTGATGTATGTATGTTAATAAAATTTTACTTTTCCACATACTCCTCCTACTTGATGTATGTATGCTAGTATGTTTACACATACTCCTCCTACTTGTATGTATGTTAGTAACATTTTACTTTTACACATACTCCTCCTACCTGATGTATTTCTGTTAATAACATTTTACCTTTACACATACTCCTGCTACCCGATGTATGTATGTTAATAACATTTTACTTTACACATACTCCTCCTACTTTATATATGTATGTTAGTAACATTTTACCTTTACACATACTCCTCCTACCTGATGTATGTATATTAGTAACATTTTACCTTTGCACGTACTCCTCCTACCTGATGTATGTATGTTAGTAACATTTTACCTTTACACATGCTCCTGCTACTTGATGTATGTATGTTAGCAACATTTTACTTTTACACATACTCCTCCTACCTGATGTATGTATATTAATAACATTTTACCTTTACACATACTCCTCCTACCTGATGTATGCAAGTTAATAACATTTTACCTTTACACATACTCCTCCTACTTGATGTATGTATTTTAGTAGCATTTTACTTTTACACATACTCCTACCTGATGTATGTATGTTAGTAACATTTTACCTTTACACATACTCCTCCTACCTGATATATTTATATTTTGTAATATTTTACCATTACACATATTCCTCCTACTTCATGTATGTATGTTAGCAACATTTTACCTTTACACATACTCCTCCTACTTGATGTATGTATGTAACATTTTACCTTTACACATACTCCTACTTCCTGATGTATGTATGTTAGTAACATTTTACTTTTATACATACTCCTTCTACCTGATCTATGTATGCTAGTAACATTTTACCTTTACACATACTCCTCCTTTTTGATGTATGTATGTAACATTTTACCTTTACACATACTCCTCCTACCTGATGTATGTATGTTAGTAATATTTTACCTTTACACATACTGCTCCTACCTGATGTATGTATGTTAGTAACATTTTATCTTTACACATACTCCTGCTACCCGATATATGTATGTTAATAACATTTTACTTTACACATACTCCTCCTACTTGATCTATGTATGTTAGTAGCATTTTACTTTTACACATACTCCTCCTACCTGATGTATGTTTGTTAGTAACATTTTACCTTTACACATACTCCTCCTACCTGACATATGTATGTTAGTAACATTTTACCTTTACACATACTCTTCCTACTTGATGTATGCATGTTAGTAACATTTTACTTTTATACATACTCCTCCTACTTGTTGTATGTATGTTAGTAACATTTTACCTTTACGCATACTCCTCCTAAATGATGTATGTGTGTTTAGTAACATTTTATCTTTACACATACTCCTCCTACTTGATCTATGTATGTTAGTAACGTTTTACCTTTACACATACTCCTCCTACCTGATGTATGTATGTTAGTAACATTTTACCTTTACACATACGCCTCCTACCTGATGTATGTCTGTTAGTAAAATTTTATCTTTACACATACTCCTCCTACCGGATGTATGTATGTATGTTAGTAACATTTTACCTTTACACATACTCCTCCTACCTGATGTATGTATGTTAGTAACATTTTACCTATACACATACTCCTCCTACCTGATGTATGTATGTTAGTAACATTTTACCTTTACACATACTCCTCCTACTTGATGTATGTATGGTAGTAACATTTTACTTTTACACATACTCCTCCTACTTGTTGTATGTATGTTAGTAACAATTTACCTTTATACATACTCCTCCTACTTGATGTATGTATGTTAATAACATTTTACTTTTACACATACTCCTCCTACCTGATGTATGTATGTATGTTAATAACATTTTACCTTTACACATACTCCTCCTACTTGTAATTATTTTAGTAACATTTTACTTTTACACATACTCCTCCTACTTGTTGTATGTATGTTTGTAACATTTTACTTTTACACATACTCCTCCTACTTGTTGTATGTATGTTAGTAACATTTTACCTTTACAGATACTCCTATTTGATTTATCTGATTTGTCAGCTACCTTCCAACGAAGTTTTATGAAATTAGACTGCACAAGTTCTTGTCTTGACATAACTGTGGACACTTGGCCCCATCCAGTCCTTAATGATCCTCTTGGCACCTTCATTTTTTAATACATTGACTGAGCACTGCTGACACCTGGATACTCTTGAGTACACCTAAAATAGCTTTATGCTTGAGTGGGGTGTCTAGACCTTTGACATTCCAGGAATGGCAGAGGTTGAAGTTTTCTGCTTCGTGTGAAGAAGAGTATATCTTTGGTCATAGGGAATTGAAGAATCTCAAAATGTTCTTAAAAATAAATGGGGAAAAACTGCCTTATTATAGTTGTACCTTAACTAATGTTAAACCTAACATATTAGTGGAATAGCCTTATGTATGTCATCTTCTGTGGGCACCCCACAAAAATAAGAGAGAGAGACAGAGAGATACAGAGACAGAGAGTGATATAGTCTGCACTAATAAGAAATAATGTGCTTGCACAGAACCCAAAATAATAAGCAGTTTTATTACATGGGAATTTACAACTATAGATGATCTTAGCTAAAAAAAGCAGCATGAAAGTAATTTTAAATAAGACAGACTGTTCCAAAGGGCCTTCCAGCTGTGAGATAAAATGAATGTTTTTTTCAGAGATACAAAAGCCCTTCAGAAGGCTGTGCTCCTGAACCCTTTATTTAAAATAATCAACACCAAAACTGCTGCACCCCAGGAGAAAAGGGAAATTTCGAAGCAGTGGCTATCATCTTTCAGCATCTTGTGCGTCATTAAACAACGTAGGAATAAAATACTCTATGTAAAACATAACACTGTCGAAACTAACAATGAGAAATATATATCTCTAAACATTTTACTAGATTGAGCATAATATTATATTAACTTGAACATTTCTGTGTTGCCTTTAAATGTTCTGTCATAACCACTATGAGGAAACAAGATTATTTAAACAATCTCAGCATTTGTTGTTCTCTTTAACTCATCTTTTTAGAATTGTTTTTGAAATGTAGATCAACATTTACAACAGCACCTGCAATTATACTCCAGAAGAAGTCATATAATGGCTCCCTATTGAAATGTAAACACTTGAAATGCTGAGAGTTGACAAGCCAAAAAAACAAAGACCAAAAATCCAGGAAAAGAGCAAATCTGGAAGATCACTTTTACTCTTTAAACTTCTTTTTTTACAGTGGGGGCAAGCTCCCCTGCACCACTTGCTGTGGGGGGGGGGGCAAGCCCCCACCCCTAGAACTTTATATATACTAACTCTGAGCTCGCCATACCTCAGAGAAAAGGGAATATTCAAGGAAATGGCCATCTTAGACTTGGCATATGTAAGTCAATTTTTTGGCCATTCAGTCTTCATGTTTCAGGACTTGGACCAGCAGATCCTGACATTTCAAATGGTCACCCACATAACAGCTAAAATGACACTGTGGATGGTCATAGCTCTCAGCTGTCCAGATTTTCACAGAATGTCCAGATCTTTGCTTTATATTTTTAGTTTATCCCTTGTATAGTCTGTGGTTTTATGGCAAATCAGTGCAGATTGAAGCCACTAAATGTTGTTGTTGTCTTTCGGCTTTTCCTGGTTAGGGGTCGCCACAGTGGAACTCTGGTCTGCTAATGATTGGCAGTAGATTTTGAAGGCACTCCCTGCACTCCAGCCGAGAATCAAACAAGAGAACCTCTTGCTGTGAGGCAATAATGCTACTGCTGTACCACCGCGGATGAGATTGAAGCCACTAAATAATGATGAATATTTGAGTTTCAGGCATTATATCCTTCCAAAATGCATGTTAACACAAATCCTGTTATTCTAACAACTTTATAAGTTTATAGGAACAATACTTAAAATCTGTCCTGATTTTTGGGTGTTTGTTCCCACCATTATTTTAGGGTTTGTCCAGATTTCTTGCACTAAGAGGTTGAGCGGTATGTGGAGAGTGCATTTTCTGTTTCTCTGTCACTGTTTTCTGTATCCATAATTTCTACACTTTTTGGGGTTATTGAAAAATCCAACACTTACAGATCAGCCCAGTTTTTGTTCAGACACATCTCAGGAGTCTTCAGGAGGAGGTAGGAGAAATAGTGAAACAACTGGCTTGTTTGCATGAGTTACAGAATTAAGGGAAAGCATTTGCAGAAAAGTTGCAGGCTTCAAAAAAAAAAAAAAAAAAACTGCATATGATCCTTTCTTGGTTTGACATCACATGGTAAGGAAATCAATATCAATGCATCACAAAATATTGTAGGGATTTTCTGTTTAAGTCATGGCCATTCTGCTATAAGCAAGCTATACAGCAACAATACAATTGTAGCAGCGGAAGAAACAGCAGTCACAGAAATCTAAACACCAGCAGCAGTCCAGTCTCCTTTCACCCTGCCCCTCACCTCTTAAAAAGGTTTTTTCCCTGAGTACTTTTTATCCCCATAACATCTAACCATCATACACCCCTGCGAATCTTGATCAATTTGCCCACACCATAGTGGGTATCTCTCAGAACCAAAGGGGCAAGAGCCATCCAGTAGGGCTGTCATTTAGCTAGTCATAGGGGTTGCTTATGACCTCACTGGCACCCCAGATATAAGAGCATTTATCTGTTCCTAATCCCTCCCCGGGGAGGGGGTGCATGGGCTACTACATCTTCTGCATGTAAGTACATGGTCCCGTGCACCTGCAATTGAAAGCTTGCTGCACCATATACATACCCCAGGGCAAACCCTTTGCATTTTCACTCTTCCTATCAGGAATTGTGCTGTTTAGTGATCCCAATCTGCCTCCTCCTCCAACCAGGATATGCACATCCATCCTCCTGCTAATTGAATGTGGGTCACCTGGGGCATTTTTAGGGTTTTATCCCTCTATGCCTCTAGAGCTACCATTCTTATAAGAAGATTTTCACATTTTTCAACTTAGTGCTTTTAAATAACAGACAAGTGGATTAGAGAGGTAAAGTCAAGAGGCTGCAACATAGAATTCTACATAACACTAGTCCAATGGCCTTTCCTGGCCACAACAAGAGATCATATTTATTGGGATCTACCCGAATTACACAACTACAGGGCAAACACACATTTCAAACAATATTATTACTTAATAAGGGAGGTCAGTGGAGGCCTACATTATATTGCATAAACCTGACAAAAGGTCAGCAGAATTCTTAGCCTTTAGATAATGATCCTCCACTGACACTAACTTTAGTCAAAGAATATTAGTGGTAAAAAAATAGAGTGCTATTAAACAGATACTGGAACCCTAGACCACTGGTTTACCACTGATTCCTTGTGTTATGCACTGACAATCTATATCCTGTATCTCAGAGTACAGGCCATGTGATCTCCATCCAACAGGGTGCAGCATGCAAGTGGGCACGTTGTACCAGCAAAGTCCACAATTGTGAATAAAACTAATTCTGAAAGCTGTTTTAAGTGTATTTTTGACATTACTCTAAAGTGGAATGATCTTAGTTGGCACTATGTTTATATATATATATATATATATATATATATATATATATATATATATATTTAGGGTCTATATTAAATCAGCGAACGCTCAAAATAGCGAATGCTGATTTATCGACCCTTTAAGAGCAAAATCTGACAATCCCGAAGACATGGAAGAGCGATTTTTTTCTCAGGAAAAAAAATTGCTGGGCTGTTTTTGGGACTTTGCCATTTCCTCCACTGTAGTGCAATCTTGGAGTTGATATATTTAGGTAGGGAGGGTGAGGGGGCACAGCCCCCACATATTAGAGGTTTGGGGGGAAACCTCCCACTTAATTTTGTGTTTTGAATTTTTTTTTTGTGGAAAAAATCGCTGTTCCGTGTCTTCAATATTGTCAGGTTTTGCTATTTACGGGTTGATAAATCAGCATTTGCTATTTTAAGCATTCACTGATTTAATATAGACCATATATATATATATATATATATATATATATATATATATATTTTTTTTTTTTTTTTTTTTTTTTGTAGTGTGTTTGCCATCCATCAGGCTCTGATAGACTTCAGATCAGCCCTGAGACTGGAAACACTGTGAATTCTCAAAGACAATGCAACAGTCATGTGGCATGTCAACAAGCAGAAAGGTACCCATTGTTGTCCCCCAGTGAAGACTAGCCATGAGAGTTTGGGAGTAAACATTTTAAATTGCTGTTTACTTTCAAGTTAGGAAAACACCATGACAGTTGGACTAGGTAGAGAAATCTCAGTCACTAAACTGGACATTAGAGGAAAAAACTTTCCCATGATAAAAACATGGAGAATCCAAAAGTGGATCTGATTGTCTTTTATCTAAATGATGATGATCATCTGTTTAAGTCCAGAATTTGACTCAGCCTGGCATGGGTGATTAACACCTTTTCTATCAGATGGAGTGAGGAACTGCTGTATACATTTTTTTCAAAACCTCTTATCATAAGACTACTGCTGAAGGTACAATGGTAGCTGAGACAGAAATGGTTCACCCAATAACACAGATGTTGGTGGCACCCTAGTGATCCCCACCTGCATAAAGCATATTGTTATCTCAATAAGAAGGCTTAATACTGTAAATGATTATCTATCCATCTATCTGTCTATCTATATGTCTATCTAGCTAGCTAGCTATTTGTCTGTCTATGTATCTAGCTACTTTTCTATCCTTTGTTGACCGGCTTAGTCTCACTAGGGTAGTGGCCTCTTTTCTGGAGAGACTCAAGGTGGTATTCACACTACTAGGGGAAATTAAACAGGACATCATGGAATGTCTACTGTGTTTGATAGATGCCATGGAACCTTTTACATCCACCAGAGCTACCACCAGTTCAAGCAGATGGGACCTCCGTTTGACTATTTTGACTCTGCTAACTTAATTTGCTCAATTTTTATTTTGTGTCTAAGTCTCATACCTCTGTGTTTTACTTCTGTTATGCTTATTCTTGTTTACACATCTTCTGTTATTGTGTAAATAGTTCATATCCTCTTTATTAAGAGTGCTGATGTGTTGAGTAGCATGATTTGTTAGAACCGCTCCCTTTAACGTTATATAGTCCAGGTAGTTTTGGACAGTGATCTATGTCCATTCTCTTCCTTAAAGACACCAACACCAGGAATAACAGTGAAGAACAGATTTAGTTTTTAGCTGTCATGTTCAGTGAAATTGTTCTTAAAATATTAGCATGTCTCCATGTAACTGTTTGGTCTTTGTGGCTTCTGGTCTGGGTTGTGACTATTTAATGGCCAGTTCAGCTATCCAGTTAACAAATTAAAAATACATAAATAAACACATTCCCTGGAATTAAGAAAGGTTTACCACAATATTGAGGACTTATCTCAGAAGGTTTACGCTTATAGATGTGGGGACTTCCCTTATTCCGTAAAATACTAATTTCAGGTAAATATATATTGGCTATCTTCTAATCACTGTTTTGTACTTCCAGTGAAATGTTCAGTATTTCTTAAGAAATCCAGTGTGAAATATTTCTTGAGGGGGAATTTGCTTATGAGACCTGCAAGGCACCTTAAATGACCTGCTTGGAACTTGAACTTTGTAAGTAAAAAATAATTATCTTTCTCTTTTTGATCTTATCAGTTCGGAAGACCTCAACCAACTTTCTTGGAAAGCATTTCTTAGTTGCTATCCCCTCAGTCTGAAGGATTTCTGAACAGAAAGCTTTGATGTGTAAACAGCCCTCTGCAGTGTTTCATAAGGATGAGGTATCTTTAAGAACATATTGCTCCTTTTTATCTAAATTTGCCTTTTAAATTGCTCTAACCCATAGTCTATCAAACTCTGTCACAATATACCTCCATCAAGTCACAGAAAAATCTTTGAGACTCATTCTGATGTCAAAAAGATACTTTGGACCTCCAAATAT